>NC_056735.1:1692670342-1692843264 GCF_019279795.1 Protopterus annectens
TAAATATTTATCGCTTTTCATTCTTTATCCATTGTAATAGTTTCTGTGAGCATGTGTGTGTGTGTGTTTGTGTGTGTGTGTGTGTGTGTGTGTGTGTGTGTGTGCGTGCACGTGCATTATGAGGTGTATCCTGAGGTTATGCTGCTAGATAAATGAAAACATCTTGACCTGTAAGGTGTGTGCAAATGTCATACGTTTTACAGTCTCAAGACATGTATAACTTTTTCCCACAGCTGTACAAATTAATTAAATGGAATATACAGTCCTGATTCATTATCTTTTTTTAAATTTTATGTAAATGTTTTACATTTTTAAATGGGCCATGATTTCTTTTGTGAAACTGTTGTAGCTGTAGAAGCATGTTTTATGACTAGGTTTTAGTGTACGGATCTGAGTTTATTGCAATTTAACTTTCCTGAAGTCCTTTTGGGGATATTTTTCATTTTGCACCAAACAAGCTGTAGCTGGTTGAGAATATGGTTTTGAGGAAAGGAGGAAGGGTGTTTTTTTTTTCTTTTATTATGGGTTTAGTGTCATCGGGAAGGGGTGGAGTAGTTAGATATGTCTTTTATTAGTCAAGGATTAAATGTATTTTAATCATTTTGTTTACTTTTTTATAATTTTTGTGTAAAGGCTTGGCCATTTTAGAAATTATGTTGTGCGAAGGCTTGTTCCTAGAGAGAGTTATTCATTTTGATCTTGGAACAACATGTATTAGTGCATATAGACATATTCTGGAGCTTGGGGGACTTGGTAGATGTCTGTGGCAGGATTACTAAGGAGGATGAATGTCTTCATTCAAGATTATGGCTATTGAGGAAGTTCACGGGATATGATAGTGATATGCAGTCTTAATTTTTATGGTTATGTTAATTTTTTATTTAATGGAGCTTTTATACTTTTTATTTTACTGTAACAGCTTTGTCTCTGGAATCGGGTATGTTTACTGTTGATAAGACAGAAAGCATGTATATTTTAATGTTTTACAAAATTTAATATGATATATTGAGATTTATTTAGTAAGTTTAGGCTCCTGTCTTTAGATCACATTATGAGTGAGCAGTACTTTCCTTTTAGGGAAGAAAAATTTTCTAGATTTTTAAATATATGTTTTTAGTTGTTTCAATCATTTTAATGGATCATTTCTTTTCTCTAAGGAAATGAATTTCCTTCAGGTTTATGGATCATTCTGGCTGTCATTTTATAGGATGTTTTGTAGAAATTGTGTTTGTACGTTTTATATTTCTTAATTTTTAATGTGTATTTGCATGGTAGGTAGTATACAGAAAATGTTGCTTTATTGTTTTGGTGTAGTAAACATGGCTTATATATGTATTTTGTTATGCTTTTTTATTTTTTACTTCAGTTGTTTTAACCTATATAGATATATATATATATAGCTGATAAAGGTGAAAATATTACAGTAATGCTGAAAGAAATTTGTATTAAAATGTGTTATGCTTTATTACATAATTCACAGGAATATGAACAACTTGAGGTAAATCTGTCAGGTAATATTCAAAGGCTTTAAAGAATCTAGTTAATAGCTGCGTAGGGGAAGGAACTTTAACTGAAAAATGGGCGATCAGTTGGTTTTGATTTCCTCCCCAGTGCATAATAATAAAGACCAACCAGCTGGGAGGTTTATAGTCTCACAGGTGTGGAGGGAGTCATTTAGAAAGAGTGGGGGTAGTTCTAGACAGATTTTTGCAATCATTTGTAATATCACAGGATTCTTATTATAACCATTGTAAAGATTGGGTGAAGATAGATGAAGTCTGCCAGCCTAGCCAGATAGAATTTTGGAGATAATTCTGTCATCTGTAAATATTAATGTAAACCACAGGCTTGTTGTCTTAAATGGTAAAAATAGTGTTACATGTGGAACTGAAAAAAATGTAACAACAGTGCACTCTACTGACCAAGTAAAGCATGTTGTGACCCTTTGGTGTTAAAACTCGGAGTCAGTAAGTCTAGAGTGAGGCATCCTGCCTATTGATTTATTGCCAGAGTTAATGGACAGAATTTGCATGCATAAATGTCCTTTATTGCTCTGGTTTCTGCCCAGAGGTGAAGAATGTAAATGTAGTTTCTGTTAGCCTGGGACCCCAGGGAAGTGTGAAGAATGATGTAATGTAATCCAGGGAAGTGTGAAGAATGATGTAATGTGAACCAGGAATGTAATTTAAAAAACAGAGAGAATCAGAGAGCAATAAGCATTTTTGTCTTGACCATCCAACTCACCAGCACTGTCTTGCTCTATATGTAAGTTTATTTTAGACTTGTGTTTTATAGGTTGGTACTAGGCTATCACCCCTAGGGCCTATACAAGCCTAGCCATAACAATTTCCTGGCTATTTCTTCCCACACTATTTACTTCCCTGGACCCCTATCTAGCAGGGTGACTGACATGATCCCTGGGGTGAATTTCCTTTTTCCCATCCTATCGTCAAGGTTCCTTTTGAAGAGGGCCAAAAAGGCACTCTGCTTGACATGCATGGGCAATCTATTCCAGAGTCGGGGGAGTCTCTGGGTCAGGAACCTATCCTTCCAGCATGTTTTGTTTATTGTGATGACAAGGTTTAGATCCCTTGAGCATTTGGCTCTCAGGGATTGGGATTTCTTTAAGTGTAGCATGTCCAACAGCTCTGGGCTTGACATGGCCTTGTATGTTAAGCAGAGATTGCCTCTGAGTAGACGATATGCGACAGAGTATAGCTGGAGTTTTTTAAGGCGGTCAGCATGGGGCATTTGCTTTAGGCCTGTGATTCTTTTAGTGAGGTATTTCTGCAGCCTTTCCAGTTGTTGCAGATGTCTTGAGAGGTACATACCAAATGGGGCGTTGTATTCTATAATGGGTCTAATGAGGTATGAGTACAGTGGGACAATGACCTCCTTTTCTCTGGATGAAAAGCCCTTAGTGATGAGGTGTGCCACATAGAAGGATTTCCTGACTGTTGTGGTGATGTGGTTATCGAAGGTGAGACCACTGTCCACCTGTGTCCCTAAGTCTCTTATCACACTTTTGGTGTTTAGTGTACTGCCACCTATATGGTAATTCACGGGTACATGTTTTTTCCCAAAGGGGATAACTATACATTTCTTGGCATTGAGCTTGAGCCCATGGCTCTGGCACCAAGCATCTATTTCTGTAAGGCCCTTTTGTAGAGTATCCACATCATTTGGGGATTCAGTAATGGCTCCCAGTTTGCAGTCATCTGTGAACTTTGTTAGCCAGAGTCCCTTAGTGTTGGCCTGTACTTCAGAGAAGTAGATGCCAAACAAGAGCGGTCCCAGGACTGAACCCTGAGGTACTCCACTTGCATTTGTCATGAGCTGGATTTGGAGTCAGCTACTTTTACAGTGTAAGCCAGTTAGCCACCCATTGGGTGACATAGGGATTACTGCCCAGCTTAGTAAGTTTATCTATGATTCCAGAGTGGGGGATGGTGTCAAAGGCCTTGGCAAGGTCTAGATAGGCTGTGCGGACCACCTTACCCTTGTCCATGACTCTGGAGACTGATTCAAAGAAGTCAATCAGGTTCAGGAGACAAGATCGGCCCTTCACGAACTGAAACTGGGTGGGGTCCAGTGTTTGAAGGTTGCCAATGGCTTTGTTTATAAGTTCCATGATAACACACTCCATGGCCTTGCAGATAAGGCTCGTCAGACTGATGGGACGGCAGTTTCTGGGATCCAAGGTGGATCCCCCCTTGTGGAGTGGGATAACTGTAGCTCTGTGCCACTCAGTGGGCACGAAACCTGAGGTGAGGCTATGATTAAACATGACACTTAGGTGAGGTGCTAGTTCATATTGTAGTTCATGTAGTACACAGCCCGGGATGTCATCTGATCCCATGGATGCTGTATTCTTAGCTTTGGAGAGTGCATTTTTTACCTGTATGGCCATTATTACCAGAATTTGGCAATCTTCCAGTATTGGGATGGGCCATTTAGAGGGTGAGAGGGTGGTGAAGTTGGCACTGAATCGATCTGCCAGGATATTGGCAATATCCTTGGGATCAGTATATTCAATGCCATTCTGTTTTAGCTCAGAGCAGATCTGAGCATTGCCATTTAGATTCTCGACATAGTTATAGAATGCCTTGTGGTTGTCTTTGGAATCTTTGGCAATTTTATTTTCATAACTAGCTTTGGAGGATTTTATGAGGGATCTCAGTTTCTTACTGAGGCTGGTAAGGGAGTTTTTTGCATCCTGAGATTTTCTCTTAGAAATAGCTAGAAACTAGAAAGATTAGACTAAGTGTTTTTCTGTGATGTCAAAACTGTACTACTGAATTATTTTCAGTATTTCTCTGTGATCTCTGAGCTCTTGACTAGCACTGTGTAGTAAAAGTATTGTCTTGTGTTTTGACTATTTGTTATTTAATATTTTAAACCCTTTTAACTGTGGCTGTTTCTGTAGAGATAATTTAAGCTTTTTAGAGTACTTGCATGCCTTTGGTAAAATTGTACAAAGTAAATAATAACTGGACACCCTTTTAAGGGCCTTTGAGTAGCTGACAAATATTAGTGGGTGATGGCAGCTGGTACTGCCGTATAGTCTGGGAAAAAGGGGCACAGCTGGAGAACCTGTGCCAGCCTTCCCCAGAAGTGTCTGTGTGGTTGTATAAACTCTTCTCAAAGTGTGTGTGTGTGTGTGTGTGTGTGTGTGTGTGTGTGTGTGTGTGTGTGTGTGTGTGTGTGTCAGCTACTTGGGCAGGGACACGAAGCACTGGTTGGACGGAGAGGGTGTTGGAGGTTTTAGCTTGCTCACTAGGCTGAGATCTGAACCCTATAGCTGTGCCAGTGGAGAGTCTTATAGGGGACCTGGACAGCAAGGGAGTGAACAGCCCCAGACTGACTGTGATCTCTGTGTGCTCTTAAGAGAAATTGCACTTTACTGTGAGTATTTGTTATCCTTTCCTCCTATAAGAGACGCCCCTCACTGGTGTTAGTGGTGAGGATTGAAGCTCCTTGATTGCTGGGCCAGGGCACGGGCGTCACAACCATCAAAACTAAATTTCACTTTTCAACAAATCAAACATCCTTTACATCTTAAACTAATTCTTTCTCCCCATTTTCCAGAGAATGCATGACATAATCACTTATACTTGGGGCATTTAGAATATGGTAGCCTGTCTTCCATATTGCTCTGATGTCTACTTGAATAGTATCTGAGTTAGAAGCTATTATGGTGAGCCAACCCCACCTAAACTTTCACAAGGACAGGGTTTGGAAACTTTACAGTTGATTACCTGGATGATATCTGTTTGCTGAGGACTTGCAGTAGGTACTAAAGGAGACTGGAAGAACTGCTACTAGAAAGTCATATATAAACAAATAGAAGAGATTTTCTAGTTAGTCCTATTCTAAAAATTAGGATCATTTAAGGTCAAGTTACCTCTGGTGTTAGATTATTTGTATGAGTTACTATCCCGTGTCTTAGCATACTCGTCCAACAAGATTCATTTGTCAGCTATCTTTGCTAGTCTGCTCTTAGAACCTCTCTTTCTTCCTGTCTTCAATTACGCAGTTTTTTAAGGGGGTCTTACCCGTTTGTCCACCTATATAACATCTGACTCCTTCTTGGAATCTCAATTTTGTGCTTAAAAGCTTACAATTGCTTCATTTGAACAAGGTCATAATGTGGAATTGCAGTTTGTGGCATGGAAGCCATAAGGTCATAATGTGGAATTGCAGTTTGTGGCATGGAAGCCTGTCTTCCATATTGCTCTGATGTCTACTTGAATAGCATCAGAGTTAGAAGCTATTATGGTGAGCCAACCCCACCTAAACTTTCACAAGGACAGGGTTTCTTTATGAAGGAATCTGACTTTCATACCTAAAGTAGTCAAAATGCTTACTCTGAGTCAATCCATTAATCTCCCTATGTTTTATCCAGAATGCAAGAATGATGGCAAGAAGATCTTTCACACACTGGATGCCCACAAAAAGCTCAGATATGACTTGGAAAGAACAGAACCCTTAGGAAAACTGAACAATTATTTGTTTACTATAAATGTAATAAAAAGACAACCAGTTTATGAACATACTATCTCAAGATGGTTGTCACAGGCTATTTTTTTCTGTTATGCTCATCATGACAAACCACTTCCAGGCAGGGTCAAAGTCTATTCTACCAGGGCATTGGATTGTTCAATATCTTTTTGGAAATGGATTGACTATAGAAGTTTTCTAGAGGCAGCTACTTGGTTGTCTGCATAATTTCACCAAGAATTACATACTAGATTCTTTTTCCAGGCCTAGAGCTGGCTTTGCCAGGACCATTCTTCAGGGTTTGTTGGATTCTTGATTGATTCTCCCTCCCTGTTATAGTTAAGGTTGTAGTCTAGCAATTTACCTTTGTCTATTATTATGTTAAACATCGTACAGTTGTCTAAGTAAAACTTACTATAACAGTAGATGCTCTGCAGGAGTCATCCCCTCTCACAGTCCCCCTTGTTTAACTTTATTTACGCTGTCAGGGTACATATATTGCTTTTCTGTTTTTATTTGTAAATAGTTTGCCCTAAATCTTTGAGAAGTTGTCCAGTGGTCATATCTCAGGCAGTATATAACACATTTCACTTTGGCTACTGCAACAGTGATGCATTAGATGGTAAGTTTTACTCACACAACTGTACTTTTCTTTACATGCTTGTAGTGGCAGCTGTGATAGATGATGCAGCTACATTACAGTAATAAACAGTGATAAAAAAATTCTTAGCTTGATAACAGTTCAAATTCATGGAAAATCAGCCTTCACAAATTAAGGTTCTAGTTCAATCCAAAGAAGCTCGTGCAAGCTCCCAACACCTCTAGTTTTTTTTTTTTTTTTTTTTTGCAATATTTATTCAACAGCAGAAAACCCCAAAACAGTATTCTACAGTTCCAGTACTGCAGACAGCAAGACAACACATGAATTATTTTCAGTTTTCTGTTTTGCTGAAACGGTTATTTCAGACTGCCCTAAGCAGTACAGTAAAATATTATTATTTTAGTTTGCATTAAGCAATATGGTAGGAACTGCTTTTCTGTCTCTAATTCTTGTTTTAGTTTACACAAAGCAATATAGCAGGGAACCTTTCCACTCCTAAACTTTATTATTTTATATTATACAGCATCCTGGTTTTAAAGTTTTGAGTGAAAGAATGACATTCAGCAGATCAAATCATCATTATCATCAACCTCATTATCCCCTTTTTTCTTACATGGGGTCAGGATGTTTCATCGACTGCCACCAAATGACTATCTCAAATGAGAGCCACTCTCCTGCCTTTCCTGATAGTCATGCCTGCTTGTTGTAGGTCTTCTGTCACACAAGCCATCCATTTCTTGGCTGGATGCCCTCAGTTGCTCTTCCCTTCATCCTTTCTGTCCCAAATCTGCTTTACCAAATTGTCTTCTGCTTCCTGCACACATGACCAAATCACCATAATCTGTTCTTCTTGACCTTCTCTTACTGGAGCTACTTTGGTTTCAGCTCTGATGCCTTCATTTCATCATCTTGTCCCACAGCATACTCCCCATCTCAGGCACTTCATCTCCATCACTTCAGGTTTCCTCAGCTTCTCTTCCTTCACTGCCCAGATTTTTGGGGCATACAAAAGTGGTAAGTCTCACCACTGTTTTCTGCACTTCACTTTTCAGCTTCTTTGGCATTTTTCAGTCACAAACTACCCCTCACACTTTGTGCCATTCTAGTTTTGACCTTCAAATTTAGATGCTCTTTCTCTTTAACCGAATCTCCCAGATACACAAAACTGTCACCTTGCTGTACTATTTTCCCTTTGATCTCAGTTTTCAACTTATTCTGGCTTCCTCCATTAGCTGCTCTGACCACTGTCTTGAGTGCACTTAGTTTTATCCCATGTTCCTTCTATTTTACATTCTAGTTCCCTATCCTTTGCTGAAGTTCTTGCTCAGAGCCTGCTTGTAGTGCCACATCATTTGCACAGAGAAACTTTGTTGACTGTCTTGGCATTACATGTTTCCCATGAAGATGTAATCTATGCCATAAGTAAACTTAAAAGAACAAGTTCAAATGGTCCAAATAGTAGTTTAGGGTAGTTTTAAGTATTATCTCAACTAATACTGTTACTTTATTAGAGCATATATTTAATAAATGCTAAAGACTTGTTGTGGCTCCAGAAGACTGGAGGAAGGCTTATAGGTTCATAGGTTCATAGGTTTATACTAGGCTATCTGCCCTAAGGCATTTATAAGCCTAGCCCAAAGTTTTGTGGCTTACGCCACCCCTTATATGAAAAAATACTGTACCCATTAGTTTGTTGTGCCACTGTCCAGCAGTGACACACAGATGATTCCCAGGGTAAACCTACGATCTCCCATCCACAGGTCAAGATTTCTCTTGAACAGAACCAGCGAGGTGCTCTGCCTCACATGGACCGGGATTTTATTCCACAGCATAGGGAGTCTCTGAGTGATAAATCTATCCCTCCAGCATGTCCTATTTATATCCGTGCTAAGGTTTAAGTCACTTGCTCTAGTGGTTTTGGTGGATTTGGATTTTTTGAGGTGGAGCATGTCCATTAATTCCGGGTTGGACATGGCCTTGTATGTCAGGCACATGTCACCTCTGAGCAGACGGTATGCGACTGAATAGAGTTGGAGTTTCTTCAATCTGGCAGCATAGGACAGATTTTGGAGTCCCTTTATCCTTTTGGTGAGGAACTTTTGGGGTCTCTCCAATTGCTGCAGATGTCGGGTGAGATACATCCCGAATGGGGCATTGTACTCGATCATTGGTCTGATAAGTGAAGAGTACAGGGGAACAATGACCTCACTAGATCTGGATGTGAATCCCTTCATGATCAGGTGGGCAATGTAGAAGGTCTTTCTAACCACTTTAGCAACGTGAGTGTCAAAAGAAAGGCCACTGTCAACCTGGGTCCCCAGGTCCCTGATAACCTCTTCTGTGCTTAGTGGATTGCCACCTATATGGTAGCTTGGGGTTACCTTGTTTTTCCTGAAGGGTATGACTATACATTTTTTGGTGTTTAACTTCAGGCCATGGCTCAGCACCAGCTATCTGTTTCCGTGAGTCCCTTCTGAAGGATATCCATGTCCGATGCACTTTCCACTATGGCGCCCAGTTTGCAGTCGTCTGCAAACTTTGTCAGCCAAAGTCCTCCCATGTTGGCCTGTACTTCTGAGAAGTAGATACCGAAAAATAGGGGGCCAAGGACCGAGCCCTGTGGGACACCACTTGTGACCGGCATGGAGTCTGACATAGCGCCAGCAACTCTAACCCTGTGGGTTCTGTCCTTAAGCCAGTTTGCAACCCATCTTGTGACATATGGGTTTACATTTAAGCTGGTAAGTTTTTCTACAATACCCGAGTGGGGTATTGTGTCGAAAGTCTTTGCAAGGTCAAGGTAGGCTGTATGGACTGCCTTTCCCTCATCAATGGCCTTGGTGACTGTTTCGAAGAAGTCGACCAAGTTCAAAAGGCATGATCTGCCCTTGACGAAGCCAAACTGGGTCGGGTCCAATGTCTGCAAGTCCCCTATATCTTTGTTTATGAGTTCCATTATGATCCTCTCCATAGCTTTGCAGACTAGACTTGTTAAGCTTATGGGGTGGTAATTACCAGGGTCCGTAGAGGCACCGCCTTTGTGGAGTGGGACCACAGTTGCTGTACGCCACTCCTTGGGCACGTATCCTGTGGTAAGGCTGAGATTAAACAGCTGCCTTATGTGCGGGTTTAATTCCTCATTTAGGTCGTGTAGCACACAGCCGGGGAACCATCCGGTCCCATTGATGCTGTGTTTTTAGCTTTAGAGAGAGCAGCTTTCACCTGCGCATTTGAGATGTCTGGGAGGCTACACTCCGCTGGGATAGTTATCTCTCCTTTAGGGGGGAGAGGGGGGTGAAGTTTGCACTGAACCTGTCTGCCAGTATGTTGGCAATGTCTGTGGGTTCAGTGATTCTTGTATCATTTTGGACTAATTCTGAGCATATCTGGGAGTTTCCACCCAGGTTCCTAACATAGCTGAAAAAGGCCTTATGTTTGTCCTTTGAATCCATTGCAATTTTTTTCTCAAAATTGGCCTTAGTTGATTTTATGAGTGCTCGTATTTTTTTACTAATAATGATCAGGGGTGACTTCCCTTTTATGGATTTTGTTCTATCATGTAATAGCTTTCTCCTCTTATGTTACTCCTATTTATAAAAGGGGAAATCGACAGGAAGTGTTTAGTTATGGACCTATCAGTTTAACTTCTAATGCATGCATTTTGAAAAATGTGTGCAATGACTGCAAATAAGGCAAGTGTGGTATTTATATAAAGCACGATGCAGTTTTGTTAAGAGGTATTCAACCCTAACATACCTTATATAATTTTATGAAAAGTTATCTTCCTTGTTTGACCATTAGAAGCAGGATGTAGTGGTTTACTTAGATTTTTCTAAAGCATTCAACAGCCTGCTTCAAATCAGATTATTGGTGTTAATTATTAGATTGTGAAATGGACTGATAGTTGGCTAAAACATAGGAAGCAATGTGTCTCATTGCATGGTATGAGGTCTTCATGGCAAAATATTGCTGCTGGAGTGCCATTGTGCTCCGTTTGGGGGCCTATGTTATTTAATATGGTCCTCTCAGCCATGCTAACTATATCTAATTTGCTGATGATTGCAAAACAGGAACCATAGCAAACATTTCAGATACAGAGGATTTGAACTGATACTTGAAAGACATTGAACACTGGACTACCTGAATGGGTTTAAGGTTTAATGGAAATGAATATAAAATTGTTACACATGATGTACTTGGGAATACCAGCACATAAATGGGACATAAGCATCTTTAAATGGTTCTTTATATTAAGGATCTTGATGTCACAGACTGATCCAGTCTGACTATGAAACAATACGTTACTGAGATAAAGGAAGTGCCATGTGGCAAATTGAGTTAATACTGGCAATATGGAATGCAGAGACTTAGATTTAGGGAGAACATTGTGTGTTTCAGTTGTATGACCTATAATAGAATATGATTTACTTTTCTGTCACTTGAACCTTGCTGATATTTGGTATGTTAATATCAGTTCAGAGGAGATACACAAAAAGGTGAGTAGCATAGTTGATCTTTCTTATTCAGACAAATTAAAACAACTGAATATATATGACATACACTGCAGACTATTGAGAGGAAAAGTCCATGTTAAAATGAGAGCAATCTTAGATGCAGAGTTTTGTAATTAAATTATTGTAATTATTAAAATGCCACACAGTAATATTGGGGGGGGGGTGGCAGCATTTACAATAAAGAAGAAAGGAACATGTCAAAGAAATTAGGTATTTTATATAAACTTTACCAAGATGCTGGGTAAATGCGAAGCAAACTCTCTTTCATCGTACTGATAAGATTTAAATAACAAAAAAGTGAACACATGGAACAGCAAATTTTTTCCCCAAGGAAAAAAATTCGCTGCTCTGGAAAAAAAAAGTTTAAACACAAAATGAAGTGGGGGGGCTTTGCCCACACCCCCCTAGTTAAATATACCAACTCCGAGATCGCACCATAGTGGAGGAAATGGCAAAGTCCAGAAAACTGCCCACCAATTTTTTTCTCTAGGAAAAAAATCAGTGTTCTATGACTTCGCTTTTTTCTCCTTTCCACATTATCAGATCGATGAAAGAGCGTTTGCTCTTTTCATCATCCGATAATGTGATATAGACCCGGGTAAACTATCTCTTGGGATTAGGAAATCAAAAAACATGGATACCTTTAAAGGTAAACTGGACAAGTATGAGAAACAAGAAATCTGTCCACTGTAACTAAGAGTTTGCAATTTTAATGGTCTAATTTGCCTGTGTAGCAACATAACTATGAAACTGTGTTCTGTCCCCTCTGACCTATTTACTGATGTTGTCCATAACCAAAATGAACAGGAGAACCTTGATACACACCCATTGCCACAGAAAACCCCTCTGTGACTCTGAACATTATATACCACATCTTCAGCTTATTCTCCACTATTTGTCTCACTGTAAACATCAGGCCAGTGGTACTGCATCCTGCCCTGAATCCAAATTGCTCATCGTCCATCTTACCTCCTACTACTCTGTCACTCTCTCCAGCACTTTTATGCATTGTGTTAGGAGGCTGATACCTCTGTACTGCCTACATGTGTCAATATCCCCTTGTTTGTTATATTAGCACTAGAACACTTATGCTAAATTCCATCTGTATCTTTCTGTCATTGCCTTGGAACCTGAGAGTGCCTCTTCATGCCATCTCCTCAGTCAGTTTTGAGTAACTGGTATAGATGCTCTGATGCATTGCTCTTTGCCATTGCGTCTACTCAGTATTCCTTCTTAGCCTGGTCCAAATTTTCTATCTCTTACTTCTTCCCTTGCTCCTTCTTTCTTTTGATAAATTCCTGGACTTCTGCATTCCCCCACCTTTTTTCCTTATATACCTTACTTCTATGCCTGGCTTGATCACATCTGTTGTATTGTTTTTACACATGCTATTTTGAGATGCTGTCATTCGTCTTTGGCTCCACCTCTTTCTCCTTCTTCATAAGGTTCTAAAGCCATAAATCTTTCCTTGAATTCCAGTGCTTTCCCTCCAGTCGAACGTTGTTGGTTTCTTTTCATGTGGCCAGTGTACTTTTGTAAGTTCATGTACAAGTCTAAACAATTTTTTAGTAAAAACACAGGCCATGTCTTTGATATAAGATTGTTTGTTAACTGTGGAACTGACTGGGTGATATATTTGGTTACTTGCACCTGCTCAGCATTCTATATAGGTCAAACTTCCCATCCCTTACATATATGCATGTCTGAACATTTTAGCGATATACGGAACAAGCGATTAACCAATGCCTTATACAGACATTGTACCTCCCATAATTCTGCTAAATTTTATTTTATGATCATTGATAAAATCGAGGGGGATAGAAGCAATAAACCTAGCTGGCATTCTATTTTAAACAAAAAAGAAAAAGGTGGATAATTAAGTTGGGGGGGGTCTTTTTTCTCCCGGTCTTAATGATTAACTATAATTCAGTGGCATCATTTTTTTGCCCCTAAAGGATATGATGTAACAGGAAGATGGATTTATTTAATTAATTATTGTGTATAAATGCTTTTGGTGTCTGCTTACATATCTTTATCACTGAAGAAGGCAGGATGCCGAAACTGGTATGATGTTGGTGGAGCCACTTTAAGTTAATAAAGTATATGCGTGCTTAATGCACTTTGGTGCTGGCCACTTTTTTAAATTGCAGGATTGGTTTTTTTGGCTGTTAGCACCAGTCGTACCTATGAGCATCTTCTGGTACTTCTCTGGTTTTCTCAGGCTAACAAAAAATCAGAGTTTAACATAGCGTTGATCTTGCACCTGGTCAGGAAACCACAGTAATTAAATAGATTATATATGTAAAATCTAGCAATTAACTCTGGTCTCAAAACAATAGAAAGAATCTGCTGGGTCAGACACCACGGCTCCGAGTTTGAGATCAAACAGTCATACAAGGCTTGACTTATCAGCTTTCTTCCAGCAGAGTGCACCGTTGTTACATTTTTAACGTTCAGCATTTAACACCATTTTCTTCCATTTAAGAGAACAAGCCTGTGGCTCATATTAATATTTACAAATTACATAATTATCTACAAAATTCTATCTAGCTAGGCTGGCAGCCTTCACATATCTTCACATTTCTTCCCCCCTGAGAACTCAAGCTAGTTTTTCAAGTGAGTCTTGAGAAACGTTGCTTGAGAGGGTTAGGTCTATTTGAGTATACCTTACCCCATTCCCTGTCTTGAGAACCCATCTGTGTTGGCATTGCTACTCCCACTACGGTGCTGCACTGACATATCATATGTTTGCAACCCTAGGCTACATCTTAGCAACTTGGCATTTTGCTGGCTGGCTCTGTTTAACCATGTTAGGGGATTGTGATCTGTCATTGCAGTGAATTTTCTTCCATACAGATAAGGCTGAAGTTTCTGCAGTGCCCACACTATGGCTAGACATTCCTTTTCTACAGCTGCATAGCATTCCTCCCTGGGTTAGAGCCTATGACTGAGATAAACCAGTGCATGCTCTTAGCCTCTGAAGAAATCTGGCTAAGTGCAGCCCCCACCCCATAGTTCAAAGCATCCACTTGCACAACAAATTCTTTGCTGTAATCAGGACTGGCTAATGCAGGGGGTCCTCCCAAAGCTTCTTTAAGCTTCTGGAATGCCTGTTCACATGCTGTGGTGCACACTACCTTATCTGGCTTGTTCTTCCTTCTCAGGTTTGTGAGGGGAGCAGCTATGGTACTTTATTGCAGGCAAGATACTGTAACACTGGCTCAGACACCGGTAATAAATGTTTCCGATTCTGCCTGAAATCTATTCCCTGTGATTCCACAATGTATGATCTCGGCTCTTGACACAAACTGTTTACAAATCCAATTCGATCAAAACCCTTTGCTGTCTGCATACTCACTATCTCCCTTCTTGTAATGGATTGAGCGGTTTGCTGGTCTTATCATAACAAGACTTCTGGGATAAACCCTTTTTCAGGAGTTGAACTTTCATTGTTTTGTTGTTCTTAGCACATGGAACCTGTAACAAATTGCTACTGATTGGTAGTGTGTTTCTGGTTTGTCTCGACATAAGTCTCTGGGCAGGTGAACCAAGATGATTATCACAAGGAATACTTCTGAGATTCAGGAGATTTAGAAAAACATCAGCATTGTCTTGTTTCAATTTCTCTAACAGCATTAGTAATAGTAGTCCATGTAAATGGTAAAGATTCTACAATGTTCACCAAATGTTTAAAAAAACAGAGTTTCCCCTAGCATCTTGGCTAAGTTTTTGCAGTCACTGTAAATACTAGTCAACACAACTCCTATAAAAAGGGCAAGAGTGCCCATAGGATACACACAGTTAATAAAATTCAAATAAAAATAAATAAAAAAAAAACATTAATTACTTCATTCATTCTGTGGTATCCTGCTTAACCCATTTCAGATTTGTTTGAAAACCAGACCCCACCTTCCCATTCAGCAGGCACAAGTCTGTAAAATGAATCCTAAATGAGACACTAGCCTAGCCCATCACAGAACGCAAACACACACTCAAACTTGGTTTGCACACATATGGGCAATTTGAAGGCTTAACAACTCACCTAGAGCATGTAGTTGGCATGTGAGAGAAAAATGGAGCAAAGCCTTGCATGGACATAGGGAAGACATGTAAACACCATGCAAAATACATGCCAGCTGGGAACTAAACAAGGAGAATCAAGTGCTGCACCAGTCTGACACCCTAAATAAAAATTATTTAACAGCAAACAAATATCATTAATACATTTCTAAAGGCCCTTTATTCTCAGCTAGCAGCCTAGCTTTGCTAGGGCCATGTGACTTAAATGTATTTTCTGTTGCCTCCTTCCTTTTTCTTACCACCTACAATATACTTGATCCCCAAAAGATTACCTCTGCCCTCTCCTTCTCCATTTGCTTCTCGTTTCTGTAACCATCGCTTCCTCTATTATGAAAACTATAATTCAGTGTGCCATTAAGACTGAAATCATCTAAATTATTCCTATGAGAGCCAAATGTGTTTAGACCTTAAGATATCTATAGTATTAAATATTATAGGTGTTTAGATACTTATGATATTAAATTGTACTGATACCTATTTCCTTTTTCACCTTTCCAGTTTATCTATCTCTCAATGTACTGTTCTTCCACTAAATATTTTTTTTTATTATTTCAAATAAGATGTCTTAAACATTACATGAAATAAAGATAAATAACATATTTACAATTCTAAAACATTACTAACTTCAAACCATTATATAACTATTTACATTGGTGTCTATGCAAATAACATTGAAATTCTATATTATATAAAGTTAGAAACATAAGATGATATATCTTCTTCGATCTTTTCGAGTATTTCCAGTACTTTCATCCAAGAGTAATAGTAAGAAGTAGATCTTTTAGTTCTGTTCTTCACTGTTAATATTTCCATGTGAGCAACTGTTGTTGTTAAAGTCTCAAATTCCTTGAACGTAGGCGAAGCCTCATTTTTCCAGTGTATAGTTATGATTTTACGTGAAATTGCCAATAGTGACCATAGGATTTTAGTGTCTTTTTTGGTACACAGTTTGGAATAGGAGAGTTGAATAAAATTAAAGACTTTGTTAATTGAAAATTATCATTATAAACAGTCTAAAAAAATAGTTAATGGATTTCCAGTACATATTGAGACATATACATTCATAAAAAAGCATGCTGCCAATCTGCTTTTATCTTGGTATGGCATCTCCAACATTGATCTTCAATAGAATACATTTTGGCTAACCTATGTGGTGTATAGAAACTTCTGTGTACATATCTCCAAGTGAATAATTGCCAGTATTTTGATAATGTAGAAAATTTGGAAGATTTTAGAATATTACTTTTTTCTTCAACTGGAGGATGGTTGTTTATTAAAGTATAATAATCCCAGTATGATTTTTTCATGATAGTTTTTTGTTTTTAACAATTTTATAGATATTAGAAAAATAACCTGTACCCTGATAAGGCTGTTTTGTGATAAGAATAAGGTATTCAATGAGTTTTGGAGCTTCATGTCTAACTGAAGGTTGCATTTGTTCTATTTTATTTATAAGAAAATGCCTTAGATTTTGTAAAAGCAGCCAATTGTCTTTATTTATATTATAATTATAAATTATCTGTTCCTTTGTTAGAATTTTCCTTTCTCTATAAGTTGATGCCAAAAGAGTAATGTTTCTTCTTTAAGTATATTTATTTTAGATATTTGGAATGTATCTAGAATATTTGGTGTAAAAGCTATAGGAAAATAAGAAAATCCAAGAATTAATATTTGGTATTTTGTTTATATATGTTTTGAACACTGAAAGTGTAGAGCTTACATAGTTTGATGGCAATTTTTTAATATTATTCCTTTTCCCTAAAAATAATCTTTTAACATCCATATAAGGGGTGATGGTATTACTGTTAAGTTGTCTTGTATGTGATTATAATTGATTTCTATGTAAATCTGCTCATGGGCTTGTTTCCATATAGGTGTGTATGAATTATTTAACCATAGTGTTATGTTTTTAATAACAGATGAGGTAATATATAAATCAATGTCCGGTAAATTAATTCCACCATCTTCCCAATCTGGCAAATGTTTATTTAAGGCTATATGGGGTTTATTTGGAAACCATAGAAAATTTAAAATTAGTTTATTGTATCTTTGAATAATATTTTTGGGAGGTGGCAATGAAAAATTTTGTATTAAGTATAATATTTTGGAAAATATGATTATTTTAATAAGATATAATCTGTCTGCTGTTGAAAAGATATATTTATTCCAGGAACCAATTGTTTGTTCTATTTTGTCTTGTATTTTATTATAGTTAAATATTAGAAAATCTGTTAATTCATTGAGTAGATTTATTCCCAGATATAATAATTTACTTTCTGTTACTATATATTTGGAAAATCTTTTGTTTATATTATTTTTTTTTACAATTACAGGGCATAATTTTAGTTTTGTTTTCATTAAATTTTAAGCCTGAAATATTTTGAAATTTATTCATGGAGTTAAATAGAGCATTCAAAGACTCATTTGCATCTGAGAGAGTTAATAGCATGTCATCAGCAAAGAGTTGGATTTTAAGGTTTAACATTTTATTAATACAAATGCCCTTTATGTTATTGTTTGATCTGATTTGATTTGCAAAGGGTTCTATGAGTAATGCAAATAACAATGGTGATAAAGGGCAACCTTGTTTAGTTCCCTTTTTGATTGTTATAGGGCCTGATCTATATGATCCCAGTTTAACATATGCAGTAGATTTTTCATATAGTATTTGGATAAGACTATTAAAATTAGAAGGAAAGTTATATTCTTTTAAAACTAGTGAAAGAAAGTTCCAGTTAACCGAATCAAAAGCTTTATTAATATCTAATGAGATTACATTTAAATTTAGGACTTTATGTTTGCTATAATCTATTAATGTTAGTATTCTTTTAATATTATCTGAAGTATTTCTTCCTTTAATAAAACCTGTTTGATCTTTGTGAATTAAGAAAGGAAGAAAGTGTTTGATCCTATCTGCGTATATAACCATAAGCATCTTGTAGTCTATACTGAGTAATGATATTGGCCTATATGAGGAACACTGTTTCTCATCTTTATCTGGTTTGATAACTGGGGATATCAATGAATATTTCCAAGAGGGTGGTATAGTCAAATCTTTATTGGCTATATCATATACTTTTAATAATAAAGATATGGCTTGACTGGGTATTAATTTATACATTTCTGGTAGCATATTGTCTGGGCCAGGTGCTTTATTTGTCTTGAGCTTTTTAATTTGTGATTTTAATTCTGTCATATTGATTGGTTTGTTTATAATGTCTATTTGTTCTTGTGTTAATTTAATATGAATATTGTTTTCTAAGTATTTTTTATATCCTTAGTAGGTGTATCTTGAGTATTTATGGAATTATCAATGTTAAATTCGGGTCTCAATGCTTCTAAAATATCATTTAGTTTCGTAACTCTTTTGTTAGTATTGGGAATAAATATTTCTTTTATTTGCTTAGATTTAATTAAATTTTTTGTTCTATTAGTTAAGTATCTCAGGTGTGCTGAATTAGTAGAGTATGAGTTTATTTTTATCTTTTCTAAGTTAATCATAATCTTATGGTGCAGCAATTCTGTATACTTCTTATTGATTTGTGTAAGTTCTTGAACTTGAGTAGCATTACCCTTTTGTATTTCCAGTTTCAATGTATCTGCTTTGTTTTGTAAGTCTAGCATATCTTTATTCCATAACTTCCTTTTATTTATGTACCAGGATAATATCTTCCCATATGTAACTGCTTTTAATGAATCCCAGACATATATTTCTGAAATATCTTCTGTGTAATTTATTTCTAGAAAGTTTTTGATTGTTTCTTCATAAAATTCTTTGAAATCTGTCAATTTTGTGATATAGGAAGGTATCCTAGTAATGGGATTTGAATAAAATGGTGTAAGCTTTATCTCAAAGACTATGGCATTATGATCAGATAAAGGACAATTTATGATTTTGACTTTGTCAATTTTTGTTATTAGGTCATTGGCAACATATATTCTATCAATTCTAGAGTTAGTTTTATATCTATGAGAATAAAATGTAAAGATTAGTGAGTCTGGTTCTGCAAATTCATTTATATCTTTTAAATACAATGTATCTATAAATTTTGATAGTGCTTTAGAGATAGGTTGTTTTCTTCTTTTGGATTTAGAATCTGTATTTTTTTCATTCATTATACAGTTGAAGTCTCCTGCCAATATCAGGCTACCCTTAGTTAAATGAATTATCTCTTCAAAAAGCTGTTTAACTGTTTTTAATCCTAGTCCTGGGATCCAATATAGATTTACTAATATATAGATTATCTTATTTAACTCTATTGAAACTAGACAAAACATACCTGATGTATCTTGATGAGTAGTAATTATTTTAGGTGTTATAGTTGAGTTGCGAAGTAGTATAGCGACTCCTCTTTTTTTGTTTTGTATTGAGAGTTTATTAGTACTGTGTAATTATTAATATTTAAGTTGTTTATATCTCTATCTAATAAGTGTGTCTCTTGTAAAAAGACTATTTGTGGTTTATGTAAGTTTATGTACTTGAATAGGCTTCTCCTTTTATTGCTATTATTTAGACCATTAACATTTATGGATAAACATTTCATTTCCTAGTTTTGAGTTTGTTTTATGTGTGAGTTTATGTAAATATTGTTTATTCTTAGTTCCATCTTGGATACAGAATTCAAAACGTTTTTCTTGTATGATTTTTGCATGTTTCTGAGTGACACCAAAGTGATAGAATAAAAAAAAAAAACAAAGAACTTCCAAACTTGTAATTCTTAACCTTAAAAACCATTCCCTATCGCTATGAGGTAATATACCTCTTTGTTTGGTTAGTGAATCTAACCAAACAAACTTTCTACCCTCACAAATAATATTTGGATCAGTTTCTCTTATCCTCTTAGTTTTAAATAAAGATAATTGAATAATATATTAAGATAATCTAATCAGCTAAAATATATACATATATTCTTTACTCATCTTATTGTAATTCAATAATACTTATTTCGAATCAGGTTTCAAAAAGGTACAAATATTTAGATTAAGGTAGTATCACTTCAAAATAATTTAAGGTATTAATAAACATCATGTTAAAATCTATAACTGTATATTTCATACATCTGTTGAAAACTATTTACTGACATTACTGTATAATACAGTACCATTGTTGTGCAATTGTTTTAGACTACTCAAGTCCAAAACCAGTGTTTAAATTAATATTTGCAAAGTCATATTGGAATAAAAACATGAATAGTTCTGAAACCACATCATATTTCATGTTTAACATAAACTGAAATGCAATGCAATGTACAAGTATATTAATATTTCTTTAGTAGACATTAAATATGTTCCTCTGATTGCATTTTTCAGCTTTTCAAAGACAATTCCCATGGCTGGAGACAACAAGATCACAATTTAGACATCTCCCTTATCCAAGAGACTACTTATGTTGTTACTTGATTGAGTGTTTTGTTGTTAACACTTCTACCAACTTTCAGAGGGACTTTGTATAATCAAAACTGACACAGTACAGAGGTAAAACTGCAGTGCACTTGACCACATTTTTAAAGCAAACATCTATGTATCACATATTAACTCTTACAGCTTAGACTGACACTTAACCAGTGAGTTTATCTGCTGACAATAAGTGCTGGAGATATAATTTTGACTTACTTAACACCAGTAATTTAATCTTATGACTGAATAAAAGTATACTGGAGAACATATCAAAATAATGGAAGCTGCTAAGATTTAAATTATTATGTATGAAAATGTTACAGGTTAAAATTCCTAACCCATTTTGCAGTAAATAGACAAAATGTATTTAAACTATGGGGTAACACCTTTATTATGTCAAAAAGGTGTTTAAGAAGCTTGTTTTTCCTCTAACATCAGAGGATAGCTATGATGATCCATGCACTGCATGATTATTATTTTATCCTGGTAATTGCTTTATGACTGTATATAGAAATATTTAATTCAAATCATTAACTGGCATTACAACAATATTTCTCAGAAAAGTTGTTTTATAGTTAATGACTAGATAGAACGCATCATTGAGAGAATACATTTATCAAATGTCAAGTGCTTTAGCTATAATGTAAGTGTCTCCTCGAATTAATTCCCAGTGAATTTACTGCTTACTAAACTTGCAGACTAATATTGGCATCTTTTCATGTAGTCATACTGGAACATGAAAATACAGGTCTGCTGATTAGGAACAATCAGGCTCTCAACTGCTAGACAATACATTTGTCTGCAGAAAAGTTTAAGAATTATAGTTGCATTGTCAAGCATTTTTGTTTACACTAACAGTAACATGATATACCCGCATACACTAGTATTGTGTCATTCTTGATAATGTAAAAAGCCAGGTAATATTATAAGAAGGGTGAAGCCACAGCCAGGTAATATAATAAGAAGAGTACAGCTGCAGTCATTATTCAGATGAGCAAACGGGAACAGCATGAGCCATCTAAGGATGGATAGCTCGTTGAGTACCTGCCACAATGTATGTTCATAATGCATGGTAACTTAGTAATAAATTAGGGTGTGGGCTAAGCCTCTCCCTCTTCTACTCAAATTAGATTTAATACAATATGTGTGTAGAACACAGATGCTTCGACAAAGTTCAAAGCTATATGGGATATAAATATTGTATAATTGACACATTGGGTTAAATCCACTGTTGTTATGTTACTTATTATAGTTGTTTATATAATTATTGCTTCTACTTTCTCTATCTAGTATATTATACTGTTATTTAAATGTTTGATTTGCTAAATGTACATTTAACCTTCTTGTTGCATCCCATTTGTCCGCTTGAGGGCATACTTTGGTAGCAGGACATTAGTAGTATTTTGTAGGAGCACCAGTGTGGGAAATGGCAATTTTCCTTAAAATAAACTTGTCAGTTGCTTGACATTTACTAGTTTCTTTAGAGAATTTGTAAAACAGCAGTGATTTTATTTGCTGATGATTAATTTCTGCTCTTTAAACTCTGCTGTATAAAACATAGTAAGGGATAGCTAAAATGTCTGGAAATCTAAACTGATAGAAAGACAAGCAGATATATGTCCTTATCTATCAATGTGCTAGAAGACATCAGTAGCCATAAACTGAAAGTGCTTCAAAAATATATATCTGTGTATATTTATATGAACCTTTTATATTATTTACGTTTCCTTAGAAGGAATTTAGGTTTCTGTATCTTTAAATGTGAACCTAGCTTATTTTCTGACTAGACGTCAATTAGAAAGAGTCAGGGGATGGCGTACACAAGTAAATGCGACAAGCAATAAGTAACTCAAGTTTCTAGTGATGTTTGTGGCTGTTAAATTGTCTCGAGAACCAAGCGGGAAAAGGTATGTGTTTTTCGTTTTTCTTTTCCCTTCTCTTACTTGGTGACAAACTCATGTAGTGTGCACGCGAGCACTCTAGTTTGTGGAGTAGTGTTCACAACTATCAAACTTTGCATTTTAAACATGCTATGCCTTATGTCTCTACAAAAGAAAAGACAACAGGATATCTAAGCTAGTCACAAGCATCTTTCAACTCTGGATGTCTGGAGCCACAACACACCTGACTTATAGCCTCAAAATATCACTTAAAACATATTTTTTCACTGGACTATATCAGTATGTGCATATGGGGTCAAAGGCAGAACATCTTTTAAGATTATTTAAAGTAGTCTTATGATACATCCTAACTTAAATACTTCATTTCAAAAGCAACACATTTCTGCCCAGCATTGGCGTTTATCCAAACAGGGACACTTTTAACTTATAAAAAGTAATGCTGTCAGGGATGTAACTGATAATAAGTTATATAGCAGCCATTACTATATCTATTAAGCAATATAACCATATACTGATTAAAATATTATAAGTTAATGAAGATTTTATAAAAAGAAAAGAACAAATAAAAACAACAAAACACAAAGAGAGAAAATAAATAAATAAACTATTTGGGAACATTATTATGCATTGATTACTCTGATTAAGAATATGAAAATAATAGATGGATAATAATGAAAAATAGAGTAATGTTTAAATTATGCTTAGTATATTGATGTGATTTGAGATAAATGTATTTACATTTATGCTAATTTTGACATTTAAAATATAATTGAAAACAGTACCTGTTTTGGTGTAACTTGAAGACAGTAAGAACTTTTCTTTTGTTGTTAGTATTATTATTTAGATTTTTACAGAATATAACATATGTAAGATTATTTGTCCTTTAGTTTTTTTTCTTTTGCTCAACAGTTTTCCAATTATTTACTTCAGCATTTCTCTTCGGTGTACTTATTGTCCAGTCCATAGATTCTTCATGTGTTAGGATGTTGTTGTTGGTAAGGTATTTTATTGCTGAATCTACTGTTTCAAAGATTTTTATTCCATTTGGTAGAAAAACTTTCAGTCTTGCTGGGAATAAAAGATGGACTTTCAGTTGCTTTTTCTTCAAGTTTTTTATTGGTAGAAATTCTTTTCTTTTTGAAACCACCTTTGTAGAATAATCATTGTCAAATCTTATTAATGAATCATTGTATTTGATGGGAGAATTTGCTCAAGCATTTCTTAATATAAGATCTTTATCTTGTGTAGAAAAAGTCTCACAATTATAGATCTCGGCTTGTTCTTACCGGAGAAGAAGCATTTCCAGAAGCTGCTAGTGATCTATGCCCGTTCTATACCATATGAAAGAGCTTCAGGTATTTTTGTTACATCTGGTATCCAGGTGGTAAGAAAGTTTATCATATTGTCCCCTTCAGATTTTTCTGGTAGACCATATATTCTAATATTATTTCTTCTTGTTCGATTTTCCATATCATCAAGCTTTTCTAGTAAATATGTATTCTGTTGAAGTAAGAATTCAGTTTGTTGTTCTTCTATTTGGACTCTAGTGTCAATGTCACTTAATGACTGTTCAATAAGTGATATCTGTCCTTTCTGCTGTGTAAACATTTCTTGAAGCTGTTCCAGTTGTTGTGAGCACTTTTCTTTAGAAGTATCTATTTTATTGTCCATCTTGTCGATTTTTATTGTAAGTTCCTGTATATTTGTAATGAGAGACTGCAGGTCTTTTTTGAGAGAAGAGTCTTGTGCTGTATTCCTTGGATGACTCATGCTGTAAAGCTGATATTGGTGCTGATTTTCCAGTAATTAATTTGACAGGAATTATTCAAGTTCTGACAAAAAATTTTTCTTATAGATGCTCAGAGTTATTAGAAATAAGTTAGTAATAAAAATTTCTTCAAATTAAATATTATTTTGTAAAATTCCTGTCAGGAATTGTATTGAGGTAAGAGAGCTGAAATGAAGTGCAGCTATCAGTTCAGCATCCTAGCCACGCCCAATGTACTGTTCTTAAAGTACAAAATCTAGCCATATTAATTTTAGACATGTAGACACAGGGAATTCCCTTTTTTGGACACTACTGGCATACCTCTCAACTGTACAGATTTTTGCAGAATGTCCAGATTTCTGACTAATATTTTTGGTCCGTTTTTCATAAAAATGTGGTTTTCTGGCAAATTAGTGGCAAATCATTGTAAATTGAAGTTAGAAAATAATGACCGATGTTTGAGTTTCAGACGTCATACCCTTCAGCAAATTCATGTTAATGCAAAACCTGTTATTCTTTCAACTTTCTAAGTTTGTAAGAGCAATATTTAAAAACTGTCCCTATTTTGGGCCTTTGTCCCACTTTTATTAATGGCTTTGTCCAGATTTCTTGCCCTAAGAGGTTAAGAGGTATGACACTGGTCAGTCCTGATCTTCCACTCTGCATTTGAATAATTGGAGAGTCTTAGCTGCAAAAGCATAATATTTCTCTTCAATTGGATTTGACAAAGCTTTTGATGCTTTACCATGTCTCTTGCATACTAAACTATACTGCTGTCCATACAGTTCTCCCTCTTTTGCTAATGCTTCTTAGAGTAGCCTTTTTGTTACTAAAACATATTGTTCTTCTATTTCAGGTACATCCCCTGTGTGATGAAAGGAGGTACTGCCAGCACAGCTAACTGAAATTTTGTAAATAATTATATGTCATTTCTGAATATCAAACTAATTTATATAAGATGTTTGTGTTACAAATGTATTAGAACTGTGTGCCATGTGTATATCAAACTGCTCTGTACAGATGTTTGTGTTGAAAAGGTATTTGTAAAGTGCTTTTTTAAAATGTATCTACAGTGTGCCCTACTGGAAAATAACAGACATGTACATGCACTATTGTAACTGTTTAAATGTATATATTTTAACAGTAGAAACTGGACTACAGGAGGTTAACCTCAGTCCAGCAAACTTTAGAAAAATATCTGAAATTAAATTACTTTATAGGCTACGCCATAAAAGTGTTTCAATGTAGCTAGAGACACAAAGTCTGTACTAGGAAGATTTCTGTATTGTCTTTAGGGTGAACTAATTGCTACTTTGGAAGCATGAAGGAATGTAATTGTTTTATGACCTGCAGCATCTACCAAAGATCTGAGCAAACCCCCCCCCCGTATGAGTATTTTTACAGGTAGATGCTAAATACTGCCAGCTTCAGCAATGGGGGGTTGCATTCTATCTTAGACCTGACAGCAACAAGAACAATTCACCACATCATCTGCCTTGCTCTAAGTACGTTATTATGGTACAGTAACTCTCTTAGATACAGTCAGGAATATAGCGAAGCATAGTTTAGATTTTGTTTTTCATTTGTGTGAGCCTGTACTTCAATGTTATTTTAAATATGTAACATGATTTTGAACTCTGATGTCACTGTGAATATATATTTAGTATTGTCTTGTTCTTTTATTATTTATTATTAAATATATTTAAACCTTTCATTGTGGCTGATCTGTGTAGAAATATTTAAGTTTTGAGAATACTTGCATATTTATTTGGTGACACTGTGTCGGCCACCCCTAACAGCATTGCTCCTGGTCAAACTATGATTTATATTAATATTAGACAGTAAAACTGAACACCCTTTGTTAAGTGCCCTAAAGTAGCTAATAAGGAGGGACTGGTGGCAGTGGTAACTACCTTATAGTCTGGACAGCAGGGGGCAGAGCTAGTAAACCTTTGCCAGCCTTTCCCAGGTGTGTGTGTGTGTGTGTGTGTGTGTGTGTGTGTGTGTGTGTGTGTGTGTGTGTGTGTGTGTGTGTGTGTGCGTGTGCGTGTGCGTGTGTGTGTGTGTGTGTGTGTTTGTGTGTCTGTCTGTAAATTAAACCTCAAAGAGTGTGTGTGTCAGCTACTTGGGCAGCGACACGAAGCACTGGTTGGACAGAGAGGGTGGTAGAGGTCTTGGCTTGGTCACTCAGCTGAGATCTCAACTCTATAGCTGTGGCAGTGGGGAGTTTTACTGGGGATCTGGAGAAAGAACTGACTGTGTTCTCTGTGTGCTCTTAAGGGATACTGTACTTGATGCACAGAGCTGCATCTGGAACTACTGTGTGTGTACCTGTTATCCTCCTAGTGAACATTCCCCCATTGCTGCCAGTGGTGAGGACTGAGGCTCCTCCATTACTGTTGGCAGTGGGGGGGGGGTGTCATCACACCCTGTTCATTCACAGTGATGTGCCAAATATTTAGTTCTTTTTCCATTACTCTAACATATTTATCGATCCTTAACCTTCAACATAATTAATGGGTGACAATTAAAAATAGGGAAAGGGAAATCAAGAAAGTCGTTGTTGGAGCGTACAGCAATTCATGTAGAGGTTCTTAGGGTTTCATGACTTACATGCCTATTTATTATCTTTCTGATGAGATCATTAATTCTCCATAATCATTTTATTATATTATCCCATAATCATAAAGAGCAGAACATGAATGTCTCATTTCAGCTCAAGAGAAGCACTTCTGGCAGCTTGTGAAAGGAGTATATTTTTGATCAAATGCAAAATGCGGTACATTGCTTTCTCATTATTATACGCTGCACATAAAATGGCCTCAGTTCAGTTTAGTTAAAGTGCCTCTGACAGCTTAACTCTGAGAAGAACAGTCTAAGAAGAAGTGTCTCTCTAATTCAGACCCATATGAGACACTACTGGTAACTTCATCAGGATAGATAGGTAATCCACTAGTCTGCCCTATTGCATAATTTTCCTTCCCCACTGTAACAACCATTGAACTACATATGGGTTGACATTTAATTAATTTGTCGGTATGTCTCTTATGGTAGATATTGTCAAATGGCTTCAGCAAGGTCAAGATGAGCACCGCTTGTTGTAATGAGTGTATTAATCAGTAACGGATTCATGTTCAGTAACAGATGCAGTCAGGTGATTAATTGCCGGCATTTGGATAAAGCAGTTAAAACAGTAATTTTAGGCAATCCAGTAAGAAGTCATCAATACTGAACTGAGTTGACAATATAATCTTTAAACATAACAATTTGACAAATAATTAAGCAGCCAGTAATGCCTAGCAAGGTGGGCATTACAGGGAACTAGACTGCCTGGGGGTGTCATGAGGTACAATGCTACAGGGGGAGGGTCTTCCAACTCCTGGAAGGTATGTTATTTCCCTGTAACATCCACATTTGTGGGCATTATTGCACTTAAAAAATGGGTTACATGTTAACTTGTTTTGAATTTGTTTTATTAGTAGAATGTACTTTTTATAGTTTGATGTATAAGAGTTACTGTGACTAATGGTTCAGAGCTGGTATAGGGATATGCAATTTCTGTTGAAGAAAGCATTTTACATCCAAAATGTAACTTATGTAATTATTTAATAATGTCTACAAACACACGCACACACACACACACACACACACACACACACACACACACACACACACACACACACACACACACACACACACACACACACACACACACACACACACACACACACAGGTCCTTGTAACTGCTACTGTGTTATTAGCTTTCAGTTCTATTTCTTCACCAATTTTTAACTGCAACTTTTTAAGAGCCATGGTTATGAACAGGAAAGGAAATAGCAGGTACTTGTAACTGCTGCTGCTGCTGCATTTACTTACATTAGTTCTGTTATTTTTTTTAATTTATTTTATTTATTTATTTATTTATTTATTTTGGTTTGTTTTGTTTTATTTTTCTTGCTAGGTAACCCTTGCTTTTTAGCAACCATGGTTAGTCAGGGCAACATCTTCTGACATGAGTGTAATAAGAACCAAAATGCAAAACCAAGAAATATTTGCTAATCTGGGAGCTGCTTCCTTTAAAATAGGAAAATGAAGATAATATGCGATCCTAAAGTATCAAAACATATGGCTGACTTCTTGTGACTAAATGTGATAATGCAGGGCAAACAAAACAAGCTAATAATCTCCATTAAAATTCACGAAGGTAAAATATTACACTGTGCTCACCATAATGTCATTGCTGAACATGTGCTGTTGCTACTGTAACCGCTGTTACATGACACAGGTACAAAAGGTGTCACCCAAGACCATATTGCATTTCACCTATTTTCTATGCATTATTAAAGGTTTTCCAGCATGTCTGGCTGCAAAAACACTTGACAGTTCTAGATGAAGGACTTTTTTCCCCACCTGTAGCATGGTTGTCAGCTACGTCCACAAAAATGAGACACTACATTATGACATAATAGTCCTTCATAATAATAATAATAATAATAATATCACTCATCAATGTATTGCCCCATCTTCATTCCCTGTAATGTATATGCACTTTAAACATTAAGCAATGTAAAAAAGAAAAATCACTTCATAGTGGATACAAAACAGATTTTAAGCTTTTTGTACAAAACAACATATCACTGCATCATGACAAGGGTAACAGGATACACGATAGTTATTTATTGATAAACTTGAGAAGACTTCTTCTTTGGGCATGAATCAGCTGGCTGTTTAGGTTTGCACAACATAGAACAACACGAGTGTATTATAAAAATGCAAAGTGTTAGTAGTGTGATGCATTCAACTGTAAACGGGAAATAAAGCATAAAAGGAAAAATAAATTAATTGTTAAAACAAAGTATATTATGCAACAGATTATAAAGGAAAGGAATATGTGTGATAATAAATAACAAAATAATTAACTAAATAAAGACCTTATCATTACATGGCATGTTTGAAGACACAGGCATTAGTAAAGCTACTAAGACATAAAGAATATTTAACAAACAGAGATGTAATCCATGAATATGAACAGGAAAGTGCATTCAGTACATAAGATATGGTTGCTAAGGATACTCTGTCCTGCTGTTCTGCAAGTAACTAAGCTTTAGGCATATCATTAGCACCGTTTGGTGCTAGTAACTGTTAAAGAATGCGTTATAGGTGAGGAGGAATAAATAATGTAAACTGAGATAAAGTCATGCCTTTCATTGCTGCGAATCACCCTAGCATCATACAGATCTTAGATCTTGCTGTAGTAAGAAACAATGCAATCATTAACTATGACCTGCATAAAGTAGAGTACAGTGTTTGCATACAAGAGAGATTATCTTTGAGATACAGATTGTTCACCTGAGTCTCATTTCATGGTTAACAGTTCCATGAAACTGTAGAAGGAAAGCTCATTAAAAGACAAATCTAGATGAAGTAAGAGTCATGCCTCTGTGAATCCCCTGCATCCTCTCTAGGAACTCTCCTGCAGGTTTGCATTAATTTGGTGAAAATGATAATTTATATAAGTGTCCTGCTGTTGATATTGAACTCAAGGAAATAACCAGTTAACTTATATTTGATGTATGATGAATAACTGAAACATGTAAGTTAGTAAAGAAGCCAGAAATGGATCCAAAAATTTTATTTTTAGTGCTTTTGTTCCGTCAATAGGAAACTTCATCAGAAAATGACAAAAATACACACAACCCAGCTTACGTACTCCCCCTAATTAACCATTTATAGTACTACCTACATTTTTTAAAGACAAACGTACTATTAGCATTAAACCACTATAAAACAATAAATAATACTTCTATGTCCATCCTAGTACCCCATAATTCAAAATTATAAAAATATAAAAATATAAAAATATAAATACACACTTTTCTAAAAAACATATATATGTGTTTGACAGTTACAGAGAACAATAAGAAAACTGTCCCAAACCCCACGGTCCTTGGCAATAAACCAATGCAACCAGAAGGACAATTGGGAGTACACTTTATAAAAAAAATTTGGATCTCAACCTAAGTACCGAACTTATAGCTAAGGTACTATTTAACCCAGGATGTACACTAGCATTAACTGCCATTTTAGTTCTTTTAGTTCTAAAAAATCATTTACTGGACCACCTCTCTCACCAGTAAATGCTTGTTCTAATATAGTAAACTTAAAATTATGCCCTTGATTTTCCTTAACATGTATTGCTAGGGCATTTTTTATTTCATTATGTAAAATGTCCCGATTATGTTGGTACACCCTGGTCCTAATGGCATTGATGGTCTTGCCGATATAGAATCTTGGGCATTTGGTGCACATGGCTAAGTACACCACTGCCTTTGTGCTACAGTTAAATTTCCCATACAAATTGACTTTGCCGTAATTGGGAATAGTAACTGTGTTTCCTTCCAACATATATTTACATTGTCCACAGTAACCACATTTTGACATATTTCCTTTCACCTGGTTAGTATTTGAACACCTTTCAATAATACATTTTAAATTGGTATCCCTTCAGTACACTACTTTTGGCCTATTACCCACAATGTTAAGATGTTCTTTATTAATTTCAAATACATGCCAGTTTCGGTAAGTAATCTCCTTACATTCTTGAAAACCCTGATTAATAACTGAAACATGGTACTACAGGATTGGAAAATAAAGACTTTATATAGATATAGTTAAATAAATGACTAGATGTCACATACAGAGTACTACATTATTTACAAAGGATAGATAGCAAAAGGTTGATTTAATTTTGAGATATAAATGAAATGAGTGATAAAAGAATTAAGAGAGGCACTGGTAGAGGGTGGGTGGGTGAAGACGGAATGATGGTAACAGAATGAAGGAGAGCAGAGGTACAGTAAAAGAGGAAGAAGAGGCAGAGAGGTTACATTTATTCTGGAGGTGTACAGCTACAGAGCCAGGATGCTGACAGCTATTCTCTTAAATGTGTTTTGAATGCCTGCTGGTTTTCAAGAAGCCTGGGAACATGTGGGAGGGCATTCCAAAGGGTAGCTACAGAGCCTGAGTTTGAGTATGAGCAGCTCCAGATACATTCTTGGTTTTAGTGAAGGTTTTAGAAAAGTCGAGAAGTTTGTCTTTGGAGCAAAGACCTTTGTTAGGGTGGTAGTGTTGAAGCACGCCTTTTAGTGCTGGACACTTATCAGGGGAGTACTATAAAGTCCAAGATGGTCCTTCTTTCAAAACCAGTAAGAATCTAAGGTACAAAAGGTCTTCTGATTAAATATTTATTTTATTTATTTAGTTAGTTAACTTGTTAGTTAGTTATTATTTATTATGCAGTTCTCACACACAAGTCCAACAGTTCAAGACGCCATAACCCTGTCCCATTGGGTTTACAGTATGGTAAAGTACTCGAATGGTATTGAGTTTTGGTCATGTTTTTAACACAATGTAGTCAAACTGTTCAATAAATAGAGTCTTGAAATGTTAGCCTTGATGATTAAACATAACGATGAGACTATTATTGGAGTAGTGGGTGAGGTCAGGCTTTTCAATTCAAAACTTAAGGATGACCTCCTTTTTGATTTTTGTAAGGATGGTTATTATAGTGCTTTAGAAAGAGTTGACCATTATGCATTAAGGTAAAAAATAGAAAAAATAAGATACTGGTCAGAGATCTTAAACAGTACCAGTCATGTATGACATATCCACTTAGATGTAAATGGAAAGGTCTAAAGTCAACAGTACCTAATTATGGTTACTGTGCAAATCATGGTGATTCATATTTTAACCATGACGCTGACAAACTTCAAAATAACAATAACAATAGTAATAACTGGGATGATGCGAGTGTGGGTTGTTCAGTTCTCTCACTAGATGACCCTTTAGAGTACACACATTTACGTAGATCTGAGAGACCAATAAGGTACCTGGCAACTCTAAGAGAGACCAGCAAGTATTTTTTTGACATGAAATCTGATCAGCTGGACAGAACATACAACAAGAAATCCCTCCCCAGGAGAGAGGGAAGAGGAAAAGGAAGGGACAAGGGTAAAAACAGAGTTTCCAACATTTGATTGAGCAAAACTCCCCTATTTGTAGGGAATATGGTGAAATTATTCTTATTAAAATTGTTTCAAGAATCTTTATTTGAGAAAGGTTTCACTTTTATTCTTACCAAGAATTTTGATTTCGTAGCTGCATTACTTAAATTCAAGTTGTTTGTCTGGAAATTAAATTTGGCCTTGCAATTTGATTCTAAGGACACAGGTGGTTACAAAATGGAAAGGTCGTTTAACAAAAAGAGCATTTTTATTTCACCATCTGACCCTCTGTTGCACACCTTTGCAATGGTGTATGAGATCGAATTATACAATTTAGCTCACTCCACGGGGGCTCATTCTAGAATTGTTAATTTAACTAAAAATGAACGTGATATTCTTGACAACATAAGAAATAATAGGACATTGAGGGCATGAAACCCAACAAGAGTGATGGGGGTGTATTGTACTATTCTTTAAATTATATTAGTGATATGCTTTCCTTGTTATATAATACTGATACCTATATTACTATATCTAAAAATGAAGTCAACGTAGCCTATCACAGAATAGGCCTCTTCTTGGAGGAGGGTTTATCACAGGGTCTTATTACATCATTTTTATTTTACTTTTTGGTAGTGGTTCTCCTATTATTCCAACCATATTCAGAATCCCTAAGGTACATAAGAATATTACGAATCTGCCTTTTGGACCAACATTTTCAGCACAGGGTCCAAAATTTACCCTTTTGTGGTTGTTATTGACAGATTATTAAAACCACTTTTTTGGTCAAAAACACACATGATAAAGGATTCCTGGGATTTTCTAGGGAGACTGAAACCTGACTTGTGGTATGATAGTTTGAAGTTTCTCACCATTGATGTGGTGGATCTATTTTTTAGTATCCCACGAGACACTGGGTTGGAAGTTTTCCATAACATTTTGTTAGACTGTGACTTTTTGTCAGGAAATGACATCAAGCTTTTGGGTGACTTTATGGACATTGTTTTAAGCAACAATTTCATTCATTCTGAAGGAGAGTCATTCAAACAAGTCAAGAACGTTACAATGGGTGTGGTGCAGCCTTTGCCAACTTAGTAATGTTATACTGGGAGCTACATTTCTTGTTTGTATCTGAAAACTTTAAACATTGCAAGGCATAGCTTCATTTTCTGGACAACATATTTATATTATAGGACAGGTCCAAAATGGAGGTTGACAGTTTTATGAATTTTATTGATAATACTATGCGTTTTTTTAATTTTATGTGTCAATTTGACCACAAGGAAATCAATTATTTATATACTTGAATTTCTATAGACCTTACACATAAGTGTATTACATCTAATATTATTTGTAAGCTCACTTTTCAAATGTGCACCTTCATTTTAGTAGCTGTCACCGATTCTTGCAAAAAAAGAGTTTAGTTAAAGGTCAGTTCATCAGACTTGCCAAAATGATTTTGGAGAAGCAAACCTTTTTAGAGGAAAAGAGGAAACTGGAATGTATGTTTCTGGATAGGAGCTATCCTGACACCTTGGTGAAACACATAAGTGATGAAGCCACAGAGGGATGGGGTGACAAATATAAACTCCTATTAGGGACGCACTTTGAAGTCATCACTCAGAATGACAATCTTACACATTTGGACCCCCTTGTTAACTCTAGTCCCTCTTCTTCTTTCAGTAGGGTTTTAATCCTTCAATACAATTCAGCATCCCCCATCAGATTACATGTAACTCCATACGAATTGCAGAAGTAGTCATAACTGGGCACATTGCGGATGCTGCGAAGAGCACTTCTGGCTGACATCAAAGATTGAAACAATACTAATTTCATGAACTTAATCATACTTTGACTTAGGAATGGGGTCCATTCCCATCATGGTATTAGAAACTGAAAAGATTTGGAGAAATTAATAAAAATAAAAACATAGTTAGAAGGAACTAGAATATTCGAAGTATATCTGATTCTGTTGTGGAGAATGTGGGTCAGGAGCCATTCTTTGCATATAAGAGAGCTAAAAATGTTAAGAACCTCACTGAGGGGAGTTCCCACCATGCTCAAGCTGGTGAATCAACAAAGGGTACTAGAAAATATGGAGCTTGCAATCCATGCAGATTTATTTGTGAGTGTGATAGCTTGATATTAAAAAAACAAATTTGAGACACGGGTTTTCCATAAAAAGGTAATTGTAACACCAAGTGTTCAGAAAGTGCAACTTTTTATAAGGGGAAAATAGAGTGCTCCCTCAGAAATCTCATTTAGTAAAACAATTATGATATTTTGAGAGCAAATCCAAATAATGCCCTTTACAGACAGTCTACTGAACATGATAATTGTAGGTATTTTTTATTTTTAGTTTTGAAAAAGGTGGACCTGGGGTGGACTATGAGAAACTACTATTGAATATAAGGAGTTATTGTGGCAGCTTAGGATAAATGCCACTAGTAAACCAGGTATAAGTGACCATGTTTCAGCAGTTTCCATTCTATTTTTATTTTCTTGTTTTTATTACTTTCTTTCTATGTAGTGTTTCATCAACCAGCATAATCAACTTTGTACTTTGTTACCAACTAGGTTGGGTCAACTTTATTAATTGGAGAACCAAACTGGTTTCTTGCTTATTACTTCATTAACTGGAGAAGCTGATTAGTTCCTTAATAATTTTTAATCAACAGTAGGGTTGTACTTTGTACTGTGTGTGTGTGTGTGTGTGTGTGTGTGTGTGTGTGTGTGTGTGTGTGTGTGTGTGTGTGTGTGTGTGTGTGTGTGTGTGTGTGTGTGTCTGTGTGTCTGTGTGTGTGTGTGTGTGTGTGTGTGTGTGTGTGTGTGTGTGTGTGTGTGTGTGTGTGTAAATATATATATATATATATATATATATATATATATATATATATATATATATATATATATATACCTCTCATACATTTTAGATACTTTGTTCTGATGAAGTCCTGTATGTTTGAAGGATGAAAGCATACAATAAACATTTTGTTTTTTAAGTTTTTCATGTACTATTTTGTGACTTTTTAATCATTTGTTAAATTTGGGGAGAAAAGGTTCATTTGTTTCTGTCATTAATAACAGTTGGGACCATCCACAGTGGAATCTTTTGTGTTTCTATTCTCAGACTAAGAATACATTTAAGAGGGTAAAGGTTTGTTTAACTAGAACAGGAAAGCTGCTGACTTTCCTTATTCCAGTGGCTTCAAGAGAGAGAGAGAGAGAGAGTCTGTCCATTATACAAAGTTTATAATTTTGCAAGACGAGATAAACTGAATAATTTAATTAGGTATATCTAAATCTATGCACCCTTTATCTCATCAATACAGGACTGTAACAAGAGATTCTGCAAGGACAAGGATTTTTTTTATTTATGTAATTATGTATGTATGTATGTATGGTATAAAAGTGGGTTACAATATACATTTCAGACAGCAGAGAATGCTACAATGATCACCCTGTTACCCCAGTGGAGGTCAGAAACATGTAGTCTGAGTGGATCCTGCTCAAGTCCTCAGCAGCTGAGGTGGCAGCAGCAAGAAGCTGTGGCTAAAGAGTTATTGGTGATTGTCATGGCAGGTAACAGGCCCTACTGGTGTACAACAACTTTGAGGAATGCAGTCAAGAAAGAGGCCTTATTTGCAGTGCTAGCATGGGCATCTAGATTTGACCAATAAATACCAATATGCCAGGAATGCTACAGCCAGGAATTTACTGAAGTGAAACCCCAAGTGTGGAGGGGTTTGCTATGGTCACGGAGAATAATTTTCAGAAGGCCTCAAAGACATTCTGAAAAACTATATGGTGGCGCAGGAGAATTACCCAAGCTGCTCTCATTAAAGTTAGACAAACACTGACCTTGACTGCAGACATTGCTGGAAGGTTGAAGAGTACTTTGAGAACCCCTTGATCATGATGAGTGTGTCTTCTGGGGAGGCAGTGCCAGCAGTAACTGGCAAAATTTACTTCATTTTTATAAATGAAGTCACTGCAGTGAGTAAACTCCTCCTCAGCAGCAAACTTGATGAACAGGATGAGATTCACCTGGAAATGCTGAAGGACTGGATATTGTTAGGCTGACATTTCCAATGCTACAGAAGATGGGGACAGGACCTCTGGACTGGCAAACTGGGGTGCTAGATTTACCCAGCTCTGATATTTCTACACTGTTGTTTTTGCATCAGTTGATTCTAAACATGATTCGATTCTTCTTAGACAACTCATGGCCACCCTGTTAGTTTCCTAAGCACCCCTTTCCCTTTACGAGTTTTGCCTCTGGCAGTGGGGTGACATTTCTTAGGCATTCTTTTTCCCTTTTTACAGCTTTATAAACGCATATTCATTAGAAAAAATACCTGTTTTTATTTAATCTCAAACATTTCTTCATTAAGCATTATAACAGCAATAAACAATTAATGCCATAAGGTGGACTAATTAAAGATAGAGTCTTTAAGTGTTAATCGTATTAAAGTGTTACATGAACATCACTATTCTACAGAAGTAAAATTAAATGTGAATCTAGCAAAATAGAAACTGAATAGAAATGGCTTCATTAATTTTTACTTTGGTCGACAACTCAAAACTGTGATCAATAAGAGCTTTGTCAGATAAAAGTAGCACAACCCCCAGATCTGCTACAATAGGTAGCTAGGTAGATAGATTAGATAGATAGATAGATAGACAGATAGATAGATAGATAGACAGATAGATAGATAGATAGATAGATAAATAGATAGATAGATAGATAGAGAGCTAGACAGATAAACAGATAAAAATAAATAGGTATGCAATGCAACAAAAAGTTTTTAATGAAACTTACCCCAGTAAATCTCCAACACAGATGCTTCATTGGGTTTGCCACAGGAGTAAGTTCTACTTTCCCTATACATTTTTCAATAAAGCATAATAGTTCAGATGTGTTTTGCTGCTGATTGCTCTTTTTTCCACTTTGATAAGGAGCTGTAAGATGAAATGCTAACACACGTACACGCTCATATACATAAACATCTATATATATATATATATATATATATATATATATATATATATATATATATATATGTATATATATATATATATATATATATATATATATATATATATATATATATATATATATACATATATATATATATATATATATATATATATAAAATACATACACATATTAACTATCTTCTCTTTATACTACACATACATTTCAAAAACCACACTCAAATGATCACCCTTTGATAGATGCAGGAGCTCCCTATATTTTCCCCTTTATAATATCATATGCATTCAGCAGTCATCACTATCTGTCTAGCAGTAACTCCCAATCTTATCTCCTGTAAGGTTCTGGAAGCAAGCAGGAGTCAAGATTGTGTTTCTAATTTCACCAGCACAGAACTGAAGGAACCCTTCTTAAAATCTACATAATTTTGACTCCTTTTACTTCATCCTGTGCTTTGTTGGCTTTGAGTCAAGGTCACATTTCTCATTTCACCAGCACTAAACTGTGGGGACCCTTTTTTAAGTCTACATAATTTTGGTTTATTTCACTCCGTCCTTCACTTTGTGGGTTTTAAGTAAGTGAGGGACAAGGACTACTGCTCCTCAGTTTACATTACACAGAAAAGCAGACTATAAGTCTTGTGAATGGAGTGCTTCCAGCCCTAGTGGAGCAATAATCAGTTTTATGTAAAGCCTCCTGGGCAGTTCCCCCCAGGTGCCTGCTCTGAATTTGCCTGGGCCCTGGTGTCTATCTTACTGCAGTTCAGTGCCCGTAGGTAGGCTCTAGGTCTTACAGTCACTTATCTAAGGAGTTCCTAGGTGTTTACTCACTGACTCTGGAGCTGAATAAGGGATAGCCGCACTCCACTCACCCATGCTTCACTCTTCACCTTACCCCATTCCCAATATCATCACATTTATTCTTTTCTAACTATTCTCCTTTCCCATCTTCACACTTGTCACAACCATCTATAATCTTCAACAAATCATATTTTCCACTCCTGCTCTTTTTTTAACCTGGTCAGTCTTCATCTACATATCTCCTCTTTCAGACATACTCAACACTACTCTTACACACCGACTTAATACAAAACACTTTACTTGGTTACATGTACATTCCACATACTCTACACTCTTCATGCTCAGCAGACATCTTCATCACTTCCCTCCTTCTCCTCTGTCTCTTCCCTACTCTCCTTTCTTCATGTAATCATGTTCTCTTTACTACCTCCCTCCTTTCTTTTTATTCTTCTCAGATAGTTATAACTCAATCCTACTCTCAAGTCACTCACTTTCTATTTCTCAACTGTGTTTCTTACCTGCTCAGTCACTCTCTCCCACAGTCTAGCAGGTCTCCAAGAAGAGACATCCTAACAGTGTAAGTCACATCAGGGTGCCTTGCAAAATGGCATGGGAGCAGAAGAGGTTGGGACTTTAGGGAGATGGCAATGACAGCACCCAAAGTCAGTGGCAGGACAGTCAAAAAATGATGTAATGTTTTTTTTTTCATAATATGAATTATAACGATAGCTGTAGTTTCTGAAACAATAAACAAGCTGTTATGAGGAATTCTATCATAAACAGTTTGCATAACAATGTTTTTGGTAAGTGAGTTGCCAAAGTCTGAGTAAGACTACATCAGAAAAGGTAATACGCCCATGAAACTGATTAAGGATTGTTTTTCCACACGTGGCCCCTGCATAGATAAAACAAATACCCAACCACTGAGACATCTGAAATATAAACTTCATTAATTTTAGATACATGCATTACTTTGTAAAACAAATATATCAGTATATAATTTTGTATTTATTTAAAGTTGTTAGCGGGAGTACAGCACTGATCATAAATGACAAATTTTAGTCTCAGCTCAAGAAGAATAAAGTAAAAATAACAAGAAAAAAGTAACATAAGGCATTTGATAAGTGTACTGTAAACAGAGAGAGAGAAAATACAACATGACAGCATTTGTATATATACTATGTCACTATATATATATATATATATATATATATATATATATATATATATACACACACATACACCTATAGTCATTGTATAGTCATTGATATCAAAACAGGTAGCATATAAAGGATGTTATACATGAATGAATATGAGGGAAAAGACCAGAGAAGAACAGATAAGTGAAGTAAGACACTATAATGTTAAATAATGTTCAACTGTCCAAGTATTATAACTGTAGACATAAAACAAATCTAAAAGTTCTTAGCATATGTATTGTAAAGGTTTTACCATTCCAATAGTATGAAACATTTCACACATGAAAAAAAACTTTGGATTTATTTGTATTATTTAAAGCAAATCAATAAAAAGTGTAATTACCTACACCTACATGAGTTTGTTTATATTTTTCCTATGACTGAGCTACAACAAAGCATAAAGTAACAGAATACTTACCAGCCTTGTATGTTGAGTGTTTCTGAGAAATATGGACATTCTGAGGGTTTGTGTACTAATAAATATGTAAATTACTTTGGAACATTTAAAAGTACATAAATTGGAATGCTGAAGCATTTTTCATTGTTTGATTTCTGTTTTTCACCATCTTGTTTTCAGTTTATTGAGGTGAGAAAAAACATAAAATATTTAAAAATGTGTAATATGTTTCATAAATTACTTTCAAGGCAGTTGTGTGTGTGTGTGTGTGTGTGTGTGTGTGTGTGTGTGTGTGTGTGTGTGTGTGTGTGTGTGTGTGTGTGTGTGTGTGTTTGAGATTTTCTGTCAGCTGTCAGAAGCATGTAAATCTACCACATGTACAAAATGCAGAATACTGTATGACAATGTCACAAACATCCTCTGTGCCCTTAGAAGAGATATGGCCCACACACTCATATGTAACCTGAACTGTTTAAATTTCCCCAGCTTAAGAAAAATGAGAAATACAGCCTTCACTCAAGTCCAAACATCAGTTTCCTTGTTGTGACTATTGACATGACAGCATGATTAGTCAGTCTGATGAGGGCCATTGGGTTAAAAAATGACAGCACTTCCCTGATATGGTATACTCCGCAGAAAGCCGACTTCTAAAGCTGACCATCTGAATATGGTAAGAATAGCCTTCATAGCATGAGTATGACCTTGTAAAGATCATAGGAATAGCCTTGTGAACACAAAACATTATATTTGTATTATTTTATTTAGGTTTGATGATCAAGTAGATGGACTGTGGCATCTGTCAGTGGGCAGGAACCATGTTGCAGTGTGAGATATAATGAAATGATGAGCATGTGAATGAGATAACAGAATGGAAAAGTTTGTGCAGGTGCTTATAAATGCATGTACATGTATGCAGGAGTACAGAAATATTATTCTATGATTTACACTCCATGATTTTACAGCTATATGGTAAAATAGCTATCAGCTAAGAAAAGTGAGTTAGTGAAGCATTATTTGCTCAATCTGTAGAGACGACATGCCAAAAATAAGTTCCTCTTAGAGTCTCTTCAATGCACCTTTGTTTGCCGTTCAGTCAAATTGTCACAAACCTTGTGGGGGAACTGCTTACCTAGAATACGACATATATTTACAAGATGAATATCATAGCACATGAAATGTGCAAAACAGTCAGGGGAAGTTGCCATAATGCCAACTATGCTCCCAAAACTGGCTGTGTAAGGGCACTTGCTGTCATGCCAGTTGTATATTTTAATTGCTTTGACCTGAAAAATTAAAACTTTGAGACATGCCATCTATCTAAATCACATAGATATAATTTTATACAAATGTTACCACTCTGAGTAAATACAGTGGACTCACCTCTTGACATGGATAATTGCATATTCTTGGACAAGAAGAACAGGACAAACGCAAAGCAACAGGGGCCAAGCCTTCATTTTCATATGAATGTAAACAGTTTGTCCATTTATCCCTTTAGTATCTTACTTTGCTTTGTAATAGGCAATACCCTTTTAGGAAAAAAGATGTTTATGTGGAATTAAAGTTAAAAAAATAACTACAGTGGGAAGCCAGAAAGAAAGAGTTATCAACTTCATATCCATACATTTGTTAAATGGAGCTTCAAGCTACATCAACCTTTTCTGTATACTAAATTTATCAAGATTTAATATGCCCCCACCAAGCAAGCCCATTACATAAGGCAATCATTTAATTGGCAAATTAAAAATAGCCACTGCCTGACTGTCCTCATCTCAACAAATAGTTGATAGTAACCAATTCATTTAAATGGGTATATTATATAATGCTTAACAATATCCACCAGAAATATTCTCCACAATCAATCATCATCATCTTTCAGCTGTTCCCGTCAGGGGTCTCCACAGCAGATCACCTGTTTCCATTTCTTCCTGTCCTCTGCATCTTGCTCTGTCACACCAACCACCTGCATGTCCACTCTCACCACATCCATAAACCTTATCTTAGGCCTTCCTCTTTTCCTGTTACCTGGTAACTTCATCCTTAGCATCTTTTTCCCAATATACTCAGCATCCCTCCTCAGCACATGTCCAAACCAATGTAATCGTGTCTCTCTGGCTTTGTCTCCAAACCTTCCAACCTGGGCTGACCCTCTAATATACTTATTCCTAATCCTGTCCACCTTCATCACACCCAGTGCAAATCTTAATATCTTTAATTCTGCCACATCCAGCTCAAACTTCTGCCTTTTTGTCAATGCCATTGTCTCCAACCCATATAACATAACTGGTCTCACTATCCGCTTGTAAACCTTCCCTTTCACTCTTATTGGTACTCGTCTGTCACAAATCACTCCTGACACTCTTCTCCACCCACTCCATCCTGCCTGTACTCTATTCTTCACCTCTCTTCCACACTCACTGTTACTCTGAACTATTGTCCCCAAGTATTTAAACTCATCCACCTTCACCACCTCTACTCCTTGCATTCTCACCATTCCTCTATCCTCCCTCTCATTCACACACATATAGTCTGTCTTAATCCTGATGACCTTCATTCCTCTTCTCTCTAGAGCATATCCCCATCTCTCCAGGGACTCCTCCACCTGTTCCCTACTCTCACTACAGATCACAATGTCATCTGCAAACATCATAGTCCACGGGGACTCCTGTCTGATCTCGTCTGTCAACCTGTCCATCACCATTGCAAATAAGAAAGGGCTCAGAGCTGATCCTTGATGTAACCCCACCTCCACCTTAAACGCATCCGTCACTCCCACCGCAGACCTCACTGCTGTCACACTACCCTTGTACATATCCTGTACCACTCTTACGTACTTTTATGACACTCCTGACTTCCTCATACAATACCACAACTCCTCTCTAGGCACCCTGTCATATGCTTTCTCTAAGTCTACAAAAACACAATGCAACTCCTTCCGACATTCTCTGTACTTCTCCATCAACACTGTCAGAGCAAAGATCGCATCTGTAGTGCTCTTTCCTGGCATGAAACCATACTGCTGATCACTAATCATCACGTCCCTTCTTAACCTTGCTTCCACTACTCTTTCCCACAACTTCATGCTGTGACTGATCAGTTTAATCCCTCTGTAGTTACTACAGCTCTGCACATCACCCTTATTCTTAAAAATCGGTACCAAAACACTTTTTCTCCATTCCTCAGGCATCCTCTCACTTTCCAAGATTTCATTAAACAATCTGGTTAAAAACTCCACTGCCATCCGGTGTAAAACTTCGCCAAAACATTTCATGCAGATACCAAGAAATTCTCCACAATCAATCATGTTAGATAAATTCTCATGTCTAAGAAATGAAATAAGAAATAACTTTTTTCTATAACTGAAACCTAAAGCAATGATTTCAGAATATGGGCCAGTTTCTGAATTGCCTTAGAAGGGTGGGGAGATTCAGAAATGATTTCTCATGATGACTTTGTTTTACAAATTCAGTGGTCTACACAAGTGGATAGATCTGTTGTCATTCCTCATGAAAATGAGGGCTTGGAAGTGGTATCGCCATGGCCAACATTTCAGAGACACTTCAGACAGTACAGATACAGTGATTGTCAACTGAAGTACTAGAACGTGTGCACAAATGGTATTCATCTGTGCACACTGCCTATATCAACCTGGCCAAGACTTATGACACTATCCCCCATGTTGATTGCAAACTGGCTACCCAAAAGATCCCAGATTGTGAGAGTTGTTGGTTTCCTCCTTAAATGTAAAAATGTAACTATTAGGGTGCTACAGAGATCAAGTCTGGGCTTGGTCCTATTTGGCATTTATTTTGCAGACAACCAAGCCAATATCCCAGAAGTATGGTTGACCAGGTTTGCTGATAACTGCAAATGAGATACTGTTATTCACTCATCTACTCATACAAAACCACTCCAACAAGTGCTGAAATATATACATAAATGATGAATCAAAATACAGTCTCAAACTAATTGGACAAAAGTGTAGCATTAGGGAGAAAAGTTGCTTCCACCTTACATGTTGTAAATGTTACCCCTCCTCAAACACATACGGTCATAACTCACCTAGATACTTATGGGGATAATTTTCTCTCTCTCTCTCACACACATTCAATAATTTCAGAGGGAATATCTTCAAGATCCAAAGAAGTCGTTCTACCACTGTACTCTTCCCTTTTCAACTCCTTCACTGAATACAGTATCCATTTTGGTACATACAAATTCCAGCATATCACTCAAATGGAAAATCCCTAACGATTTCTGACCAAAAAATTAAAGGTCTTAAATCCTTAAACTATTCCAATACATTAGCATGACACAGACTCAGTTCTATTTGACCTCCTATTTCTTTGCAAAATCAATGGCTTTACAAACATCCCCACTAAGGAAAGTACATTTACCTCAAGGAATAAACAAGACTTGCAGGATGGATAGTTTTCTAACTCAATGTATTCCTTGTGTATAGAAGTTACCACTACAGGTCAAACAAAGTAGAATTTTGGCTACCTTTGAGGCTAGTCTTGATGACTAGATGGGAAGACATGAATTTGCACCAGAGTAATCATGTATGGCCCTGCTTTATTCAGTGCTCGAAAAGAATAGCAAAAATGTTTACGTTTGTCTGCTTAGCAGAGTATATGGCTAGGCATCTTAGGATCCTCACAATCACTTGCCAGTATGTTTCAATGTTCTTGGGTGATCCATAATTTTCAGAGGCAAAAAATACCTTCATTTGGCACATGATTGCTGGAATAGGCCTGTATCACATAGGTTTACATTGATGGATATAGGGATATATTTGTCATTATACTTTTTTATTTTATTTATGTTAATTGAGCAGGTAGATGGACTGGAACAATGCAGCTTTTTTCTTTGTTTTTGTTTTTTTTTTTTTTTTGCTCGACTTTCAGTAAGAAAGTATGTTATGTTAGAAACATAAATGCAAATCAAGGTCATTGCTGTGATATTCAGATGTGTTCTGAGAGACAGCCTTACAAGACTATCTGCAAATATACAGAGCTGAGTATATTTTTCTTTATTATATAGTTTAATTGTTACTTAGATATCTGTTGTCTCACTGTTCTGAGAGACTGATCTGCAAATATACAGAGCTGAGTATATATTTTTGGCTTAATAGTTGTACTATATTAGTGGTTGCTCAGATCTCTGCTGAAACTGTCTCCCCCCTCCCTGTTTTGGTTTGTAGTTAAATTTGGTGGCTTTTGTAGTGCCCACCCCACTGTAGATTTGATCTAGGACACTCCCCCAGTCCCATCTCTTTACCGCATTCTAACTAATAAACCCTTTCTGCACTTGCTTTTAGTCCTTTTTAATTTAATTGCATTTTTCAAACTGTGTGTGGTCTAATATTGCTACATACTCAAGTGTGCTAGCTTGCACTGCATGTGAATTGTTTTTACTACTGTTTTTGCTACTTTTCTGTAAAGAAAAAAAAAACTGTAAGCCTGTTTCCTACCTTTCCTGTAACTAGTGTTCCAGATACAGATTTGCTGTATCCAGGACTGTTTGTAAGCTTCTGAGCCCCCCAAGTCTTTCTGTGTTGGAGGGAAGCCATCTAGCTTATCAGTGGGAGTGGTAAGCATTAGGTAACCTGTCTACCACATAAGGAGTGGTTCTGGCCCAGAATTTGTAGTTATTGGCCGTTTGGGCAATCTTCCATCTCTCTCAACTTTCTGATTTGAAAGCCTGCATTTGCACTTGTTTCTGTCCTGTAACTCATCTAGTGCAGGTACAGATTCTTAGTTTTAGCACTTAAATTTGCTTATTCATGCTCAGCACTTGTTCAGAACTTGTAAGCACTAAATAAGCTACTAATTACTATAGCACTCAATCTTCTTCATTACCTAGAGGAAAACAGTTTTTGTACTTACTTTTCTCAGTGGCGTTGAGAAAAACAGCTCTTGTACTCACTTTCCTCACTTATCTAGAGGAAAATAGTTTTTATTCAGGCATGTCCAAGGGTCAGCTACCAGTGTTCTCCCCTGTCTATCTGATGAATCTGGGCATCTTGAGGCAATGTAGAAATTGCCTCATGTACACAGACAACCCTGTCCTCCTACCACCCAACACTACAACCTGTGAGAGATGCACTTATCTAGCCAAACTGGAGGTAAAGCTCTCTCCAACCAAGACTGAACCTGACAGTCATGAGGAAAAGATAAACATTTGCACCACACCACACTCATCACATAGTCTCACTACGTCGACACCACCAAAATCCACACATAGAAACTCAAAAACATTCGCGGAAGCTCTCAATAATAATCTGCCTAAGCAACAGAGACCTCCAAAGCAGAAACACAAGCAACCTCCATCCCCCAACACAACCCAAATGATACATAGCCCACAGACTCAGTGTGCCACTCAAACACAGCCAATAAGGCAAAACAACATACCCAACACACTAGTCATAGGTGACTCTATAGTCAGGCACACTGATGTCCCACTCACCAGGCTAAACAAGGAGAAGGTTACTGTCAGCTGCCTGTCGGGTGCCAGGATCTGCCACATAACCCACGCACTCAGGTCACTCCACAACAAATACAAATATGACTCTGTCATTGTCCATGTTGGTGTGAACGACCTGAGACATACCTCCCTGGACTACATGAAAAGAGACATGGAAGAGCTCTCCGATCTTGTAGTCCAGGCAGGTATGACCCTAGCCCTGAGTAGCATTCTGCCATCACCCAGAATGATACCGCAGTACAACGACAAAATGATTGACTTCAACAATTGGCTAAGCTTCTCGTGTCATTCTAAGGGGATCCAGTATCTGTCTGCTTGGGATGACATGGTCAACAGACCACGATGCTTTGCCACAGATGGCCTGCACCTGTCACCCCTGGGATTCCGGATACTGGCTAAGGCTCTTGCTGCCCCTATAGTGCCTTTTTTAGGCAGGGGTCAAGTAACAAATTCACCACCATAACAGGAACAAGCAAGGCAAAAACTGAGGGTAATGCTACTCAATGCTAGAAGTCTAAATTTCAAAATGCACTCACTCGAGGCACTCCTTAAAATGGAGAACATCGATATCTGTGCAGTGACTGAGACCTGGTTCAAGGCTCCAGAGAGCACCCCTGCACTACCAGGCTATAACTCATACCACACTTTTCGGCCATGTAACCTGGACCGAAACACCAAAAGTGGGGGTGTGTCCATATTCATTAAGGATATCCACACCTCCAGGCTAGTTGCTCAGTATAATGCATCCGAGGTTATCCAAGTGCAACTAACTCTTGGCAAAACTGCAATCCAAATTGTAGCTTGCTACAGATCCCCCACCATGCCCCAGGATTCCCACTCCTCTTTTCTTGATGTACTGGAAAATATTAGGGTTCAACCAAACACTCTAATAATGGGCGACTTCAACTAACCCACCATTAACTTGGAAAATACTCATGTACCAACTCCTTAGCGCAACGCCTTCTGGAATTCATAAACTCCAATGTCCTAGATCAACTTATCCACACCCCCACCAGGGGCAACAATATCCTAGACCTAGTCATTACCAACATGAGTGACCGGTGTTCCACACCTGAAGTCAACTTCTCGTTGGTCCGATCCGACCATAAGCTAATCACCCTTGATATCCGCATCCCACCCCCACACCCCATTAAGGAAACCACAGTAAAAAATTTCTCCAAAGCCAACTTCATGCTTCTTAAGACAGAAGTAGGGAACTTCATGACACCCATGCAGATGGACAATACAGTTACAACTGCTGAATCCTAAACAAATGCACTCTATAAGCACTTACATGAGTGCATGGATCATGCTATCCCAAACAGAACCAAGACGCTATCCTCCAAAAAAAGGAAGCCAATCTGGTAGTCCCCTGCCATAAACAAACTGTACAACAGAAGGAAGAAACTGTTGCAAAAGAGTAAAATCCCATGAGTGGAGAAGCTCCCTGGTCAGCCTCAGTAAGAAGCTGAAATCCCTTATAAGATCCTCCAAAGCTAGCTACAAAAATAAAATCGCCACTAATTCCAAGGACACCCACAAAGCAGTCTATAGTTATGTCAAGAATCTCAATGGCAACACCCAGATCTGCTCTGAGTTACAGCACAAAGGCACGAAAATTACAGAACCAACTGATATTGCCAACATCCTGGCCGATAGATTCAGTGCTAACTTTACCCCCACCCCACCCCCTAAAGGGCCCATATCTATACAGGAAAAATGCAGAGTCCCTGTAATCACAACTACGCAGGTGAAAGCTGCACTCTCTAAAGCCAAAAATACAGCATCCATGGGACCGGACAACATCCCAGGCTGCGTTTTACATGAACTTCAGAATGAACTGGCTCCTCACTTAAGCACCATGTTCAATAATAGCCTCACATCAGGCTTTGTGCCCACTGAATGGTGCACAGCAACAGTTATCCCACTCCATAAAGGGGGAGCTACCACTGATCCTGGGAACTATAGACCTATTAGCCTGACAAGCCTGGTCTGCAAGGCCATGAAACGTATCATCATGGAACTCATAAACAAAGACATTGGTAACCTCCAAACTCTGGATCCCACCCAGTTCGGGTTTGTGAAAGGCAGATCATGCCTCCTGAACCTGATTAACTTCTTTGAGGCAGTCACCAAAGCCGTAGCCGAGGGTAAGGTGGTTCACACAGCCTATCTTGACCTCGCCAGGGCTTTCAACACCATCCCCCATTCTAGAATTATAGCTAAACTCAATAAACTAGGCATAAATCCCTACGTCACAAGATGGGTTGCCAACTGGCTCACTGACAGAACCCACACTGTAAAAGTTGCAGACTCCAAATCTGACCTCAAACCAGTGACAAGTGGAGTACCACAGGGTTCCATCCTGGGACCGCTCCTGTTTGGTACCTACTTCTCTGAAGTACAGGCTAACACAGAAGGCCTTTGGCTAACGAAGTTCGCAGATGACTGCAAACTAGGAGCCATAGTCAAGTCCCCAAATGATGTGAACATCCTACAGAAGGGCCTCTCTGAGACAGATGCCTGGTGTCAGAGCCATGGCCTCAAGCTCAATGCCAAAAAGTGCAGTGTCATCCCCTTTGGTAAAAACTCTGTACCCATGAACTACCACATAGGCAGCAATCTACTTAACACCGAATGCGTGATAAGAGACCTTGGGACCCAGGTGGACAGTAGTCTCTCCTTTGATAGTCACATTGCCACAGTAGTCAGGAAGTCCTTCTACGTGGCACACCTCATCATAAAAGGGTTCTCATCCAGGAAAAAAGAGAACATCGTTCCCCTCTACTCGACACTCATTAGACCCAATATAGAGTACAACGCTCCTTTTGGAATGTACCTCACAAGACATCTGCAGCAGCTGGAAAGGCCACAGAAGTACCTCACAAAGAGGATTACTGAACTCAAACAAATGCCTTATACTGACCATCTCAAAAAACTCCAGCTTTACTCCGAAGCATATTGCCTACTCCGAGGTGATCTCTGCCTAACATATAAAGCTGTGTCAAACCCATAGCTGTTGGACATGCTACACCTAAAGAAATCCCAATCCCTCCGAGCTACACACTCTAGGGACCTAAACCTTGTCACCACAATAAACAGGACATGCTGGAGGGATAGATTCCTATCCCTGAGACTTCCCATACTCTGGAACAGGCTACCATCTATGTCAAGCAAAGTTCTTCATTAGCACTCTTCAAGAAAAATCTTGATGAGTGGATGGGAAATAGGAAATACACCCTGGGGATCACTTCTGTGTCTCTGCTCGACAGTGGCACAGGAAAATAACTTTCTTGGGTGGCGTAAGCCAGGGAAACTTGTTGGCAAGGCTTACGTAGGCCCTTGGGCCGATAACCTAGTACCTACCTATGAACCTACGTATTCCTGACCGTCCTCGAATCCATGCCATACAACTCATCAAACCTCACAAAGATCAGATAACATAGATTCAGGACTGTCTCAGAATACTGTCACATATTTATACACGATATATTAATCATTACCCCTTTCTGTATCTCGCTCTTGTTTGTGTCTTTCGGCTTGTCCCGGTTAGGGGTCGCCACAGCAGAACTCTGGTCCACTAATGATTGGCAGTTGATTTTTACCTACCGGCTTGCCAGGCCTGATGCACAACCTTCAACGAAGGTACGCCCATTCACGCATGTCTCCAGAAGAGCTGAGAATCGAACCGGACAGCGTCTTACTGTGAGGCGACAATGCTACCGCAGCACCATCACCGCTCTAATGTGCTACAATTCTACTGTTAAATGCAAATAAATCTATTCAACTGTCTTTTATAATACTGTGAGTAACTGTTGTATCAGAAGAATATGCCACTGTGTAAGTATTTTTAACTTCATCCTCTGTAGATTTTGCAAACAAAAAAAGGTATAGTTCTGTACCTTTCCATTTAGCCAAGTTCTACAGTATTCATCACCATGACCACAGCAAAACTCTTAACTAAAAATGTGTGGCCTATCGGGTCTATATTATGATATTGCAAGCTCAGAAGAGTGAACGACACATAATCGACCCCATGTAAGCGAAAGCTTACAACATCGAAACCTCAGAACAGCAATTTTTTTCCAAGGGAAAAAAAATCGCTGTTCCAAAAAAAAAAACTATAAAACATTACATAATGTGGGGGGCGAACCCCCTACTTAAATATACCAACTCTGAGATTGCACTACAGTGCCGGAAATGGCAAAGTAGCGAAAGCGGACAAGCAAATTCTTTCCCAGGGAAAGAATTCACTGAAAAGCCACTTCGCTATTTTGAATTTTTGCGTTTTTCAGTTCGACAAAGATGCATTTGACAATCTGCTTCTGTGACAGCGTAATAGGGAGCCAGCCTATCTCATTAGTAGTGGCCCTACAAACATTGCTATGCAATTAATCTTCATGCTCTATAAATCTGTCACTTAACTACAACTCTAGAAATGTGTCTAGGGTGCTGGCCTTTGCCATTAACATAGAAATTCATTCACACTTCCACTCTATAAATCTTAGTAACTAGCCTATCATGTTAAAATTCTTTACAAAAGTGTATAAATGAATCCAGACCATTCCCAAATATGTTACAGTTAGATATTTGTGTTCACAAATATACTAAATATAAATATTGTCTAAGATGGTATGCTGACTGTAATACTGTTAATGTTGTTTATGTTGTCACTTCTACATGTAACAAGTAGTAGATAAGGGTACACTGAACGCACGTTTCATACTAGAGTATAAGAACATTTAAATTCTAGTCAACATATATATGAAAATGCACTGTCAAAACTTTATACTGACAATTGCATTCACTGTAATGTTCTGACAGTGCAGATATCTAATCAAGCAAGTTAATAAAGCTAGCATAAAAGCTAGTATCTCAAAGCAATTGTGCTTTGCCTCAGAAGTTAAATGATAGTTTCTGCTTTCTTCACCTAACCTTTTACAATGGACCACTTGCTAGATCTAGAAACAAACATTATATGAATAGGTGAAACTATCATTTGTATTCTGACATAAAGTGCAATTGTCCTATGATTCAATTATTCCACACCACCTCAGAATAAAATATAACCATAATCAATTAAAACATGCATAAAATAAGACTACACGAAAACTGCCAAACAAACTGTTGAAATATAAAACCCCGAAGGAAGCTAGTGCAGAAGTGATGAAAATAATCCAATAACCAGGCGATAGCTGTAAAAACCGTAATGTTAAGAAACTACACAGGATTAATATCCATAAGAAGGTCTTTCTTTTCCCAGTCTGAGGTACATAATTTAAAATAACTGGGGACCACCACTCTCATAGTAATACCAGATAATTGATTATTACTTGGCTGTAAAGTTAGCCTACCTCATGCTGTTGCATTAGACTAAACTGGAGTGATGGAATGGCAGAGGTGGGAGTAGGATGCTTGAAAAGTGCCCTTATAATACGTAACTGGAGGCACCAGTAAAACAGCACATTAAATGATCATTGTCAAACAGCATTTTTGTCTTCATTGTTTGGCAAGAACTATTTTTTCGATGCTACATCCTGACATAATTCAAAGATTTGTAATGGAATGATCTACAGATGTTACACTGTACTGGTAGAATTAATACAAAAACTGAGAAAGAAAACAGATTTTACTGAGTGGAACTGTAAAATTCTGCTTCACATTTTATGATCACATAGCAACAATATAATGTATATTTAAGTGCTCATGGAAACAGCAGTATTTGGTATTGCAATGCTGAGTGTAAAAAAAAAAGATAGGTCAGAGTTGGTGAGAAGGGACAATACTGAAGTGAGTTTGATTTCAACATTCCGCTCCATACTAATATTAATAGTAAACTTTCTTATCTGGCATAGCATTTTAAAGATTTATTAATTTGCCTTCCTGCTCATTCTGATCATTTTCTGATTTAGATATATTTCATTTGAGGCAGCCAACCTTGTAGAAGCATTTTTGTGAGTGAAGCAATGTGATTTACTTGTGTATATGTGCAAGCCGATACAAAAATGTTGGTTTGCACATATTCACAAGTGTAATGCGTTGCATCAGTCACAAAGATGCTAGCTCCATGGTACAGATGGATAAAGCCCTATGTAATACCCAGGCAGACCAGGATAAATTAGTGGCCTGGGCACAGAGGAGCTGGTATAGGAGAGAGAGATGAATGGCAAGGCTAGGACTACTCACGTTTCTCAGATGGAAGAGCTGGGTACACCTGTTTGGGATGCACACTGCATGTTATGATCCAAAGTGGAGACCAGAGAGCATGGGGAGGCACTGGTCTCAAGGGGGTATGTTGACTTTGAGCACTATATCATTCACAAAATTGCAGGACATCCCTCACAGTGGTCCACTATATGCCCATCCATTAGGTGTCTATGGGCATACATAGGGGACTGTAGAGCCATGAAAGAACAGACATGGATCCCCCATGTTGCTGATGGTATTACTCACACCATGTTCACCCCTGGTCCTAGGGTAAAAACTGGGCCATACAGCTCTCACCACTGATCTAACAAATGGGACAGCAGAGCAGCTGGGAAGGGAGGCTCAATGGTAAAAGATAAATGGAGCAAAAATCAAGTCACTTCACAAACTACACACTCAAAATATACAAGCATAACACCTTAGAAAACAACACTGCCCACCTAAATAGGCCTTCTGGAAATAAATGTCGTTAAGTTTGAAATGAAAAAAGTTAAGATAAAATAATAAAAAAAATAACAAAAAAACAGTAACTACAACTAGAAAATCAGAAGATGGCATTACTAGCAAAAATGGATCAGATTCTATCTATCAAAGTTAAGATTAAATTAGCAAAAAATAATCAAAGGGGGAGATAGTACCTCAACAAACTAATTGAGCCAAAAGTCAAATAAACTACAATAGCAATTGGAAGCTTACGTCACCCCATTTTTTAGAAACACAAGTCCAAGTCAAGATCAAAGTGTGTGCTTCAATTATTTTTCAGACCCCACCAATACAGATCACTAATCAAGCTGCTTTACCATTAAGTCACTGAGGCAAAATAGAATTGGCCAGCATTTTGAAGCTTCCTCTCTTTGTACCCATATGTGATTCACATATAAACAGGACAATGAGAGCAAAAACATTTTATAACTATTTGTCTTTACTAAGTAGGGTGGTTTCTAGACCCTTTTTTCACCGATGAGCATAGTTCACATACGGAATTATTGCAGGAACCCCTTTACCTCCATAACAAAGTCCATTGGTAATCAAACAAAGGGGGAGTGCCAAATTATAAAAGAAATGTATCCTTAATAAAACCTCACCGCACTACTGAAGTGCATGAAAATAACTGACATATCCAATAACTATATCAGATTATACACCAATAAAAACTAAGGATGTAGTGCAAAGTTGTAAAAATGAAACACTGGTGCTTTTCTACTTATCTGTTAAACAGAGTAAATTAAGGAAGTAGTGGAAATATTTTTGACAGTTATATGTCTCACTCGTCTTGTGCATTCAAATAAGACGATGAGGCTTGGGTGTTCATTTAAGATGTTTATTACACGTAGCTCCCACTGTATTTCATTGTAGAAGTAATAGACTGTAGTTTGCCATTACACCACAGGGTGGAGCTACTTTTCAGGAATATAAAAGACAATTTTGAAAGTGAAAGAGGAGATTGGAACACTAGCTGAAGGAGGGAAGATTGAAACACGTAGATGAAGGGAAAAGGACCTTGTAGCATGACTGGATTTTCTTTTCTAGTGCTTTGGGAGAGGGAGGAGAAGTAGCAGATTGTGTCTGTCTCTAGCTGAAATCCTGGTTGATGGTATTTTGTGGAATCAGGAGAGAAGTCTGAAACCAGTAGCTCCATGCCTGCTATGATTCAGCAAGAAAAGGAATTCCCTTGGGCATAGTACCGAGAAGCCATAGATGGTTACCACAGTTCTGGTAGGTGATTTTCTACTTTTCTCATCAGGGGAACCACGGTGCCTGGTCACTAGGATATTCTCAATGGAGTGGTGAGATGCTCTGGCCATCATTTTATATTTTTATAAGATTGTGGTCCCCCCCAAATGCTTTGTGGATTACAAATAACTGGGCTCCATATGAGCTCCAACTTGGGCCCCACCATGCTGGCAGCAACACTGTAAATAGTCACTGGCCAGTGAATAGGGTATAATAGAGTGTTTCATAGTTGGTCTGTTTAGAATTGATCAAGGGGGTAGAGGGTGTTAGTACTGCTGAATGACATTGCATTCTCTCATATTTGTATTGTGGCACTATAAATCTTTATTGTTCAATGATAATGCATTTTGCCATGTTTGTACTGCTGCCTTAAAGACTCTTTACTGCTCAATGGCATTGCATTCTCTCATATTTGTATTGTTGCATTATAAATCCTCATTGTTCAATGACATTGCATTTTCCTCATGTTAGTACTGCTGCCTTCAAGAATTTTGCTGCTCAATGATATTGCATTTTCTCATATCTGTATTGTTGTATTATGACTCTTTTATTGCTTAATGACATTGCATTTTCCCATGTTTGAATTGCTACATTATAAAGCTTTACTGCTCATTGATATTGCCTTCTTTGTGCATGTTTGAATGTCAAGACTTTCTTCTATTGAGTTCTGGGGAAGTGGGTGAATGCATGTTTTTATTGCATACATATCTCACCTTGCTTTATTGTTAACAGGTGCACTGTTGAAATGAAATAATTTGTTTATGGCTGTGCTATTGCCTTTTTAAACTAGATGTGTCACATAGAATAAAATCTGTCTCTCTTGCCACCTTGGTGTGTTGGGCCTATAGGGGTGTCAACAGAGTCAGGTAGGAAGGAACCCATATCTCTTCAGCTACACCTGCGGGTGCACTACACACACAAACATATCAGAATAGATGACTGGAACATAAAACTTAAACAAACTAACTAACTGACTGATTCTTACACACATACATGCATTCACTCCAACTGCTTATACAAAATGGCTCTCTGCTTGCACATGCTCAGTACTTATATGCATGTGCGCACAAGCTACAGTGGCTTTAATGGTACAACACACACGCTATGATCTACATCCTCTCTCTGAGATAATTTTGTCATGCAAATGAAAAATGGCAATCAGATATGCATGCAAATTATATAAACGCATAAACAACAACAATAATCATGTCCAGCTTGCTGTGTATCTAGGATTAGGTCTTGAGATACAGCCCAACCTCATTACATAATAATCAGTACTGGGTTTAGCAACAGGAACAGTTACGGGGAAATGCTCATCATTAGGAATTTCAGGGATACTTTCATGAACAGAAGATGAATTGTTCTTTGGAACAGGAACATTTGATAATGTTCAAGAATTATTCTCCATTACAGACAAAATGCTGTAACACTGGTTCAGACACCGGCAATAAATGTTTCCGATTCTGCCTAAATTCCATTCTTTGTGACTCAATGATATACAATCTCGGTTCCTCATATAGATGTTTCACAAGTCCTACTCGATCAAAATCTTTTGTTGTCTGCATCCTCACTATCACTCCTTCTTTTAATGGTTGGAGAGGTTTGCTGGCATTATCATAATGGAATTTCTGTGACAAACACTTTTTCATGAGTTGGGCTTTTACTGCTTTATTATTTTTAGCACTTGAAATCAACAAATTCTTACTAATTCATAGTGTAATTCTGGTTTGTCTCGATGTGAGCCTCTGAGCAGGTGAGAAAAGAAGATTGTCTTGAGGAATACTTTTGAGATTAAGCAAATTGAGAAAAATATAATTTTTGTCTCTTTTGTATTTCTCCAACTGTTTCACACTTTGAACTGCACATTCAGCCAAGCCATTAGATTATGGATGTTCAGAACTACTAGTAACATGAACAAAGTCCCATGTCTCAGCAAATCTTTTGAACTGCTGACTTGTAAACTGTGCACTATTGTCAAAAAGGACCTTGTGCGGACTACCATGGACAAAAAATGTCTCTTCAATTTCATGAGGACAGTATTGGAATTTAGTTTAGGAAGTAGGTCAACCTTGAACCAATTTGAATAAGACTCTACTAGTACCAAATAGTGTTGACTATTTCATTTGAAAATATCTGTGGTTACTGTCGACCAAGGTGGTTCAGGAATCTGGACTAGCTGAAGTGGTTCTTTTTGTTGGTGCTGTTTAGTACTATTACAAATCAAACAAGCTAAGATTTCCTTCTCAATATCTTTTAACATACAAGGCCAAAATACTAGTCCTCTCACCCTTCTTTTGGTAGAATCAGTTCCTGGGTGACCTTGATGCAAGATTTTAATGTACTCTTGTTACAAAGATTTTGGAATTACCACTTTTGGACTTTTCATGATGATACCATCTTCCATCAAAATCTTGTCTGTATAAGGAAAATACTGCTGTTCATCTAGTAGTAAACAAGATTGCTTTGCAGGCCATTCTTGACTGATAAAATGGTTCAGCTGCTGGAGTATTGGATCTGAAGCTGTATGAGTTCTGAGCTCACGAAAACATGTGGAAGAAAAAATTCTCACTTCCATGACTTCAAAATCAACTTTCTCATTGTCATGCCAGTCAATGGTTTGTCTGGGTGATCTGGATAGAGTATCAGCAAAATAAAGAAGTTTGCCTTTTGTGTAAACCATATTGGAATTGTACTTTTGCAATTTTAACATCATGCGTTGCAATCTGGCTGGAGTTGTCTGCATTGGTTTTCTCAAAATAGCAACCAGAGGTTGGTGGTCAATCTCAATGTGGATAGGTCGACCAAAAATATAATCATTGAACTTTGAACATACAAATACTATTGCCAAAAGCTCTTTTTCAATTTGCACATACTGCATCTCAGTTTAGGTTAGAGTTCTAGATGCATAGGCTACTGGCCTGCCCTCTTTAAGAATATCTGCACCAAGACCATATTTTGAAGCATCACAGGAAAGAGTTACAGGTTTGTGAACATCATAATTTCACAAAGTGGGTGGACTGGCAATTTTCTGTTTCAGGACATCAAATGCTCTTTGGTTTTGTTCCAACCAGGACCAAGTTACATTTTTGTATGTCAGCTCTTGTAGCGATACTGAAAGCTCACTTAAATCAATAATGAACTTGCCTATATACTTGACCATGACAAGAAAACATAGAGGTGGCATTGTCTGGAGCTGGCATCTCAAGAATTGCATCTTGCTTGGATGAATCCATATTGGATATAATAATATCATAATATAATATTGCATATTGGATGTAAGTCTGAACTGGTAAACAAATGACCCACATAAGTAACTTCGTTCAGCCTGAATTTACATTTCTGAGGATTCAGTTTAAGATTCACCTCACAAAAATGATCTAGAACTTTCCTGAGTTTTCTACCATGTTCGACTTCACCATTGCCTCCGACAAGTATATCATCTACTGTAACAGCACAGGAGTAGCCTGAAAAAATTTACTCCATTGCACGTTGGAAGACTTCACTGGCAGAATTTATTCCAAATGGCATTCTCAAAAATCTGCATCTTCCAAATGGTGTATTGAAAGTGATTAGCAAGTCAACAAAGCAAAACTGGCCAAAATGAACTTTTTGCATCTAAGACAGAAAAAACACTGTCATTTGGCATGTGCGCAGTGACTTCTTCAACTGTGCACATTGGATGATGAGGTCGTTTGAGTGTTTTGTTTAAATCTCTTGGATCAATACATATTCAAATGTCATCTGAGCTTTTCTTATGAGCTACTACCATGGAGGATATCCATTCAGTTGGTTCTTCTACTGGAAAAATTATTCCTAAATGCTCCATTCTGTCTAGTTCTGCTTTTACTTTGTCCTGCATTGCTGCTGGAACTTTCCGTGCTGATCTGACAGCAAGGCTTACCTCGTGGTCTAAGTTCATAGAGTACACAACTGGGAGTTTGCCAAGCTCATCTTTCAAAATATCGACATATTCGGAAAAATATTCTGTTTGAAACCTGCATTGTTATTCATGCTTAAATGGTGGACTTCCTTATCAAATGAAACCAGTCCCATTTTCAAACTATCTTTGAGGCCTAACAATGACTGCACATGTCTTTTGACTACATGAAACTGCAAGTCATGGCTGTTCCCTGCAGTATAGCATGAAAGCACTACTGAGCCTTCGGTTTGAATTTCTTCACCACCATAAGCAACAAGCTTCGCACACTTTGCCAAATCAAGTTTTTCACCAGTTTTTACTTTAACAAAACCTTCTGCTGACATAACATTGCACTTTGAACCAGTATCAACTTTGAGCTCTACGGGTCTCCCATTGATGAGAATAGTAAAAAATACTTTTCTCTTGCCAACAAACTTACTGCATTAACCTTTTCCTCAAGCACAGACACACCCATAGCCAGCCTTAGGCATAGGCCAACAAGGCGGCCGCCTAGGGTGCTGCTTTAGCAGGGCCACTTTCCCAGTATTTATTTGGTCTAGGTAGACCAAGATAGGGGCACCAGCTAGTGTGGTGGGGGGTGCCATGGAGCCCTTTTGCCTAGGGCACCAGTTGACCTAAGGCCGCTCCTGGACACACCATCAACATAAAAAGTAGGGTCACAGCTTTCTATTTGATAAACTTGTTTCTTTGAATACAGTCTCATAATAAAAGAATGTGCCTCTTTAGATTTACAAAGCTTTCTGAAATGATTCCACTTTTTACATCAGTGGCATTGCTGACCAAAGGCTAAGCACTTCTCTTGTTTGGGTTCGTGACTGCCTCCACAATTATGACAGTTGGTTACGAGGTTTACCATGGGGTTTGCTAAATCACCCCTCCATTTTGGTGTGTGCCCTGGGTTTTACTATAGCTGCCCCAGGTTTCATTGTGAGGGTGCCTTCCTTTGACCTATATCTCTTAATCTCATGCTGCATACTATCAACATTCCTGCTGGAAGAAGCTGCAAGCATGCTCTTCCCATTTGTAAGCAGGTTTGTGTGCTTTTCTGTAAGCTCATATATCTGATAAATCTCTATGGCTTTGCTTAAAGTTAAATCACTGTCTCGAAGCAAAAATCTTTCTCACTGCATCATTATTAACACCACATACAAACCTGTCTTTTATCAGCTCATCTCTCAGATCACCAAGTTGGTTATATATGCTGCAAAAGTTTCACCAGGCTTTTGATCTCTTGTGTAAAATATGTGCCTTTCCATTGTAATATTCGTTTAAGGGTTGCACATTTCTGTAAATTTATGTTTTAAGCACTCATGGTCTTCCAACATTTCAGCATGTACCATAATATGGTGGTCTTCCCCCTCCTCTGCATAAACAGCAGGTGCATACACAAATGAACGTTCTCTCTCAATGGCTTCTGAACCGCCTAAATTAAGCAGAATAAATGCTTTTGTACGTGCATCTTTATCAGAAAAAGCAGCCTGTATGAAAATATTATATTCTTGCTCAAACACTCTCCAATTTTCTCCAATATTGTTATCAAACACAGGCTGGCCAGGTCTGCAAAATCCCTCTGCCATGCCAAATAAGGTTCAACACACACCAGGTACTTGTAATTATATTCAACTGCAAAACGGACGCTCTGAAATAACTGCACTCTTTGGAAAGACTGTGCTGTAATACCGCACACACTGCCAACACTTTGCACACTTCAGACACTTCAAACTGCTTTAGTTAATGCAAAATAGTAATACATTGCAAAAAGGTACTGTCATTTTTTCTTTTTCAAACATTTTATATGATTCAGATATTGTTTCTTTTTTGTAATTATTTTGAGTACTTTTACCAATATGTCACAGTTTCAAACATTTTGTTTATTCATTAATTCATTCTGAGCATTTTGAAAGCTTCATTTCATATTCATTGAGCAAAAAAAATTTAAACGAGTTTGAGTACCTGGAAATATTTTCTGACCTGTTTGCCAGTCGTTTGCAAGTTGTTTGAGCCAATCCTGCATATTCCTCCAATACTGACAGTACTCCTCATGGTTATGACTTCGAATCCCATTCTGAAACCATGTCACTCATCCTGTGTATTCAAATAAGATGATGAGGCTTGGGTGTTTGTTTAAGATGTTTATTAGACACATACAAATCAGGATGGATGACCGGAACATAAAACTTAAACAAATTAGCTGACTGACTGCTACACACATACATGTTTTCATTTCGACTGCTTACATAAAATGACCCTATGCATGTGCCCACAAGCTACAGTGTCTTTAAAGGTACAACACACACACTATAGGTTCACAGGTTCATAGGTAGGTACTAGACTATCGGCCCAAGGGCCTAAGTAAGCCTAGTCAACAAGGTTCCCTGGCTTACGCCACCCAAGAAAGTTATTTTCCTGTGCCCCTGTCGAGCAGAGCCACAGAAGTGATCCCTAGGGTGTATTTCCTATTTCCCATCCACTCATCAAGATTATTCTTGAAGAGTTCTAATGAGGAACTTTGCTTTACATAGATGGGTAGCTTGTTCCAGAGTATGGGAAGTCTTTGGGACAGGAATCTATCTCTCCAGCATGTCCTGTTTATTGTGGTGACAAGGTTTAGGTCCCTAGAGCATGTAGCTTGGCAGGATTAGTATTTCTTTAGGTGTAGCATGTCCAACAGCTCTGCGTTTGACATAGCTTTATAATGTTAGGCAGAGATCACCTCAGAGTAGACGATATGCTATGGAGTAAAGCTGGAGTTTTTTGAGACAGTCAGTGTAGGGCATCTGTTTGAGGCCAGTAATCCTCTTTGTGAGGTACTTCTGTGCCCCTTCCAGCTGCTGCAGATGTCTTGTGAGGTACATTCCAAAAGGGGCGTTGTACTCTATAATGGGTCTAATGAGTGTTGAGTAGAGGGGAACAATGACCTCTTTTTTCCTGGATGATAACCCTTTTGTGATGAGGTGTGCCATGTAGAAGGATTTCCTGACTACTGTGGATGTGATTATCAAAGGAGAGACTACTGTCCAACTAGGTCCCAAGGTCTCTTATCACACATTTGGAGTTAAAGTAGACTGCCGCCTATGTGGTAGTTCATGGATACAGAGGTTTTACCAAAGGTGATGACAATGCACTTTTTGGCATTGAGCTTGAGGCCATGGCTCTAACACCAAGTATCTGTCTCAGTGAGGCCCTTCTGTAGGATGTCCACTTCATTTGGGGACTCGACTATGGCTCCTAGTTTGCATTCATCTGCAAACTTCATTAGCCAAAGGCCTTCTGTGTTAGCCTGTACTTCAGAGAAGTAGATACCAAACAGGAGATGTCCCAGGACTGAACTCTGTGGTACTCCACTTGTCACTGGTTTGAAGTCAGATCTGGAGTCTGAAACTTTTACACTGTGGGTTCTGTCAGTGAACCAGCTGGCAACCCATCTTGTGACATAGTGATTTATACCTAGTTTAGTGAGTTTATCTATAATTCCAGAGTGTGGGATGGTGTCGAAAGCCTTGGCAAGGTCAAGATAGGTTGTGTGAACCACCTTACCCTCGTCTACGGCTTTGGTGACTGCCTCAAAGAAGTTGATCAGGTTCAGGAGGCATGATCTGCCTTTCACAAACTCGAACTGGTTGGGGTTCAGAGTTTGGAGGTTACCAATGTCTTTGTTTATGAGTTCCATCATGATGATACGTTCCATGGCCTTACAGACCAGGCTCATCAGGCTAATAGGGTGATAGTTCCTGGGATCAGTGGTGGCTCCCCCTTTGTGGCGTGGGATAACTGTTGCTGTGCACCATTCAGTGGGCACAAAGCCTGATGTGCGGCTATGATTGAACATGGTGCTTAGATGGGGAGCCAGTTCGTTCTGAAGTTCATGATAAATGCAGCCTGGGATGTTGTCCAGTCCCATGGATGCTGTGTTTTTGGCTTTAGAGAGTGCAGCTTTTACCTGCTTAGTTGTGATTACAGGGACTCTGCCTTCTTCCTATATAGATATGGGCTCTTTAGGGGGTGAGAGGGGGGTAAAGTTAGCCCTGAACCTATCTGCCAGGATGTTGGGAATATCAGTTGATTCTGTAATTTTCGTGCCATTGTGCTGTAACTTAGAGCAGATCTGGGTGTTGCCACTGAGATTCTTGGCATAGCTATAGAATGCTTTGTGGTTGTCCCTAGAATCAGTGGCAATTTTGTTTTCGCAGCTAGCTTTGGAGTATCTTATAAGGGATCTCAACATCTTACTGAGGCTGACCAGGGAGCTCCTCCACTCAATGGATTTTACTCTCTTTTGCAACAGTTTCTTCCTTCTGTTGTAGAGTTTGTTTATGGCAGGGGACCACCAGATTGGCTTCCTTTTTTTTGGGGGGATAGCTTCTTGGTTCTGTTTGGGATAGTACGATCCATGCACTCGTGTAAGTGCTTATAGAGTGCATTTGTGTAGGATTCAGCAGTCGTAACTGTATTGTCCATCTGCATGGGTGTCATGAAGTTCCCTACTTCTGTCTTAAGAAGCATGAAATTGGCTTTGGAGAAATTTTTTTCCATGGTTTCCTTAATGGGGGGGTGGGGGCGGGATGTGGATATCTAGGGTGGTTAGCTTATGGTCGGATCTGACTAATGAGGAGTTGACTTCAGGTGTGGAACATCGATCACTCATGTTTGTAAAGACTAGGCCTAGGATATTGTTGCCCCTGGTGGGGGTGTGGATAAGTTGATCCAGGGTATTGAAATTTATGAATTTCAGAAGCGTTGACTGAAGGAGTTGGTACATGAGTAGTTTTCCCAGTAAATGGTGGGGTAGTTGAAATCACCCATTATTAGGGTTTTTGATTGAACCCTAATATTTTCCAGTATATCAGGAAAAGAGGAGTGGGAATCCTTGGCCATGGTGGAGGATCTGTAGCAAGCTACAATTTGGACTGCAGTTTTGCTTAGTGTTAGTTGCATTTGGATAACCTCGGATGCCTTAGGCTGAGCAACTAGCCTGGAGGTGTGGATATCCTTAATGAACATGGACACAGCTCTGCCTTTGGTGTCCGGTCCAGGTTAGATGGCCGAAAATTGTGGGATGAGTTATAGCCTAGTAATGTAGGGGTGCTGTCTGGAGCCTTAAACCAGGTCTCAGTCACTGCACAGATATCGATGTTCTCCATTTTAAGGAGTGCATCGAGGGAGTGCATTTTGAGATTTAGACTTCTAGCATTGAGTAGCATTACCCTCAGTTTTTGCTTGCCTGTTCCTGTTAGGGTGGTGAATTTGTCATTTGAACCTTGCCTAAAAAAGGCACTATAGGGGTGGCAAGAGCCTTAGCCAGTATTCGGAATCCCAGGGGTGACAGGTGCAGGCCTTCTCTGGCAAAGCATCGTGGTCTGTCCACCATGTCATCCCAGGCAGACCGACACTGGATCCCTTTAAAATGACACCAGAAGCTTAGCCAATTGCTAAAGTCAATCATTTTGTCCTTGTACTGCAGTACCATTCTGGGCAATGGCAGGATGCTACTCAGGGCTAGGGTCATACCTACCTGGGCTACAAGATCAGAGAGCTCTTCCATGTCTTTTTTCATGTAGTCCAGGGAGGCATGTCTCAGGTCATTCACACCACCACGGACAATGACAGTTATATTTGTACTTGCTGTGGAGTGACCGGAGTGCGTGGGTTATGTGGCAGATTTTGGCACCCGACAAGCAGCTGACAGTAACCTTCTCCTTATTTAGCCTGGTGAGTGGGACATCAGTGTGCCTGACTATAGAGTCCCCTATGACTAGTGTGTTGTGTACATTGTTTTGCCTTATGGGCTGTGGTTGAGTGGCACACTGAGTCTGTGAGGTGTCATTTGGTTTGTGTTGGGGGGGGGTGGAGGTTGCTTGCATTTCTCCTTTGGAGGTCTCTGTTGCTTGAGCAGATTATTATTGAGAGCCTCCATGAATGTTTTTGTGTTTTTGTGTTCTTGTGTCAAGTTCAGTCTAGGCTGGAGAGAGCTTTACCTCCAGTTTGGCTAGATAAGTGCATCTCTCACAGGTTGTAGTGTTGGGTGGTAGGAGGAGAGGGTTGTCTGTGTACATGAGGCAATTTCTACACTTCCCCAAGATGCCCAGATTCATCAGATAGACAGGAGAGAACACTGGGAACTGACCCTTGGACATGCCTGAATAAAAAAATATTTTCCTCTAGATAAGTGAGGAAAGTGAGTACAAGAGCTGTTTTTCTCTAAGCAAGTGAGGAAAGTAAGTACAAAAAAATTTTTCCTCGGGTAATGAGGAAGGATGAGTGCTGTAGTAGTTGTAGTTTATTTAGTGCTTACAAGTTCTGAACAAGTGCTGAGCATGAATAAGAACATTCAAGTGCTAAAACTAAGAATCTGTATCTGAACTAGACTAGTTACAGAAAAGAAACAAGTGCAAATGGGAAGATAGAAATTACTTCAGAAGAAGCAGTTAGTGAGTTGGATAAAGAGAAAATGTAGTTTGAAATAGGTAGGAAATGAGAAAAAAAAGTGATAAGAGAAAGAAGTAATAGGAACTATTTAGATGAGCTGATAAAGGTTAAAGTATTACAGAAGAAAAGGAATCTCACAAAACAAGAAGAGCAGCAATCACAGTTTGCAAAGACAAGTACTTTATCACAAGCTAGCATGTTGTGCTGTATTGTAGGACAGTGTTCACTATGAAGCAGAAGCAAAGAGCTGTACTTTACAGTAGAATGCAGCTGTACTTTAGTATGAAATAGTTTTCACTATGAAACTGTACCGTACTATAGGGCTATACTATACTACAGAACAATGTACATTATGAGACTGTTGCATGGAGCTGTATTACACTATAGAACAACGTACACTATTGTGATAAACAAAACTCCAGTGAGGAATGAAAAGATCATGCTGGAACCAATATTTAGCGATTTCATTCTTTATTCATAACAAGAACTTCAGGTTGTTACATGATGTTTTATTACAGTATAGGACAGTGTACACTATGAAGCTGTAGCATAGAGCTATATTGTACTATTGAACAGTATACACTATTAGGCTGTAAGTGGAGGTGCACTTGAAACATTGAATAGTGGACAGTGGCATGGAGCTGTACTTTATTGTGGAATAGTGTATATTATACAATGACTGGCCATTAACATTCAAAAAGGAGCATACCGATTGATCAAGCCCAACTAGCATGCCAGTTGTAAATCGAGAATATACCAATGATAAAAGTCCGGCTGCTAAAGTGTCATTGAATGGCCAGACCTTTTTTTTTTCTATTATTATGTGCTAGACATGCCTTAGTCTGGATGAAAGAAACTCTGAAACTGAAATGCATGTTATCATTTAGTGACTTTATTCCTCATAATTTTTTTTTTCAACAAATCACTGAGGAACAAAGTCACTAAATAATGGCAAGCATTTTAGTTTCAGAGTTTCTTTACTTTAGAAAATGCACACATAGTCACATTTTTTTAAATAAAATATTGAGAGCTATGTATGAAACCACAGAAAATAGAAGAAAAATCAGGTACATTTTATAGACTAAAACAGACCTGATTTTCCTTGTATTTTCCTGTCTCTCTTGTGCCTCTAAACTATCGGGATGTTGCACTTCTTTTTTCTTTCAAAAAAAAAAAGCAACGGAGATAATCCTTTCTACCATTGCTTGCGTGTTAAACCAGTAATGTACTACATAAGCCTGAGAACGTAAGTCCCATACACATATGCAGTACATCATCAAAGTGCACAATCAGGCAACAACGCAGAACGAAACCACGGTACCTTTATACAAAGACATTATTTAAGAAACATAATTATCTTTTTCTTGAATAATATCATTGTATAATAGCAATAACTGAGTCTGTGGTGTGGAATATTGAAGATTTACCCATGGTTGGCTTTGTTTAATCACTCGGGCTTCACCCTCGTGATTAAATCACACCAACCGTGGGTAAATCTTCAACATACCACACCCACATCATCAGTTATTGCTATATTATAATGTAGTGGAATAGAACTGTACTTTACCATAGAATAGTGTACACTATAAGTCAATGGCATGAGGCTGTAGTTTACAGCAGAACAGTGAGCACAATAAGGGTGCTGCGTGCTAGCATGCCACTGAATGGCAAACTTATTAAGGTAGTTCTATGCGGCAGTACTGTCTCTGCGTAGCATTCATCATAATACAGTGGCAATGAGCTGAGTGCCTCTCAACAGTTTACACTCCATGCAGTGAAATGCAGATTATGCTTTACCTCTACACTCTGTTCTCCATGAAACAATAATGGGAAATAATAGATTTCTTTGGAATATCATGTATCATGAGATTGCAGCCCCAAGCTCTACTTTTACAATGTACAATGTGCCTTGCTTGGGAACCACATATAAATGTAGTGTGTGTATTAACAGTGGCCACTATGAAGCAACAGTTTTGAACTATTGGTTATTGTCAGTAATGTACATTATAGGTCAGCAACTTTGAAATAGACTCTAGAGAGTATACGCTACACCACATGTTGTAATTTACCTTTGAATGGTGCTCACTGTTTAGCTAATAGTGCTTCAGTTTGCCTTTGATTCCCGATAAACATGGTGCTTTTTAAGACAGTGGCATGGGGTTGCATTTTTGCTTTTGAACAGCATACTTACTTATTAGAATTTGTTGACTAGGTATAGAGTACTGATTACAAATTACCAAGTTTAGTCTTGATCCAGGACAGACGCTGCATGAAACTGATATGAGGCTTTGCTTTGTCTTCAAATACTATACGTTTTTTAAGGCAATGACATGAAATAATGCCTTGAATTTGAATAGTGCATATTGTAAGGCACCTACAAGAGGGTTGCTTTTCCTATGTGTGATGTGCTCTGTAAGGCCAGAAATGGAGTTTAACTTTAAGCTTGTGTGGGTGTTAACATTCATAATTCAAAGCTATTACTCAGAAAAGAGTTTTTTTTTTCTTTTTTCTTGTTGATAGAAAGGAAAATCAGAGTTGGGAAATCTGACATTCCGGTCTTAAGTATTTGTGGCATTACAGTGAATGGAGGATTAATAAAGGCTCTGTAAAGGATTTACGCATACACAAGAACATGTGATTTTCAGTGCTGGTTGTCAGATGTTGTTGGAGGAATAGCCTGCAGAGAAGTACAAACCTCTCACTGGTTCCAGCTTGCCTGACTCTGTTCTAGTGTAGTGTCTTTGTCTGAGGGAAAGGGAGAGTATATTACTAGGAGCAAAAGGAGCAATGACCAGTACTCATGTGCGTGTGATTTGTAGCTGTGTGACTAACAACCATCCATATTAGTCATGGGGAGGGTGGCAAACAGAAGAGGTTTGTCAAAGAACATAACATTATACCAAGTTATTAAGCTGCCTGCAGTACAGCACATAGTGCTATCCATGAGCTGCCAAAAAGCTTCAGGGTTTGATTCCTTTGTTCTTCACCAGCAGTTTGTGTCACTGAGTAAGTTCTTTAGCCATACCAGTGCAAAGAAGTCATCCCTAAAAACAAACATCTGGACCCAGTAAGCTTGCTGTGTTAGCACATTAATAAAAGTTGAAAAAAATGTTATTTTGTATAAATTCATTCCTTACCACATATTGATTAAGGAGTCCTTATGTCAGGATGACCTTTTTAATAATTGTGTCGGTGTATGCACCATACTACAGAGCCATTTCTTGCAATCTGCCAGACCTGTATCACCTATCATTTTTATTATTAAACTCCATTCTGCTCTAACCAGAAACAGAAATGTAATATCAAAGGTGAACACCATCTACCAGGCATTCTACGTATGTAATAAACTAATGGATTTATGTTTTGTCAGCAACAGGAGCAAAATCATGTTAACCTGACAACTGATACCTGCACAACACAGATGTTTAACCTGAGCTAAATTTTGTAGTCTGCTATTTTTTTCAATGTTTGAAATATTGTAAAGTTTAAAAGTATTGGTTTAACAGTTCTTGCCTTATTAAAATCACAAATGGTCTTCTCTCATAGTATAAACATTATTTTCACTTTTTCTGAGAGTTGCATGCTAAAATCCAAAATAAGGAAAAAGTCAGACTAAGCAAGAAAATATAAATGCAATGTGTAAATACAGAGCAAGGTATCAGAAGTTCAGGGAAATTACAACTATCAAAGCAAAAGTCTTCTGTGATGTTGTGAAGTATCTTGGTTAGAGTTTTGTTTCTTAAGCAGTGTATTTTATATGATATATCTCAGCTTACTGACTCAGAACTCCATAAACAGCTGAAAAGCAGACCTGCTATTTGATTTTTGCAATGCCCACTGAGTAATTGTTTTAAAGTTAATTACCGTGTTTCTTAACAGGGATGATCTGTCCAATTTGTCATGCTGTCTACGCACAGTAAGAATTGTTTTTGTGACTTGTGTAGAGTGTTTCAGAAACTACTAAAGATAGTTTCTGGGTACTAGGATAAAAGGAAGAATATAAAGAAAGTAATAAGGCAAGTGTGTTTTTAAGGTAAAAAAATTGTTTAGACAAAGCAACATGGTAGAAAACAGAACTGCTCATTCATCCTTTTCATAAATTCCCACATTTTCAGTTTATATTCTAACTGCAAGCAAAACAAATTCAACTGTCTCAACCAATTTCCATATGACTTCCTAATCCAGGCCTTTCCTTGAGACATAATTGACAAACTGTCATTGATCTGTTTGCAATATATCCTGTTGTCAGATGTAACAAAAATGAGTTGGGGAGCACTGACTTACTGTTTTAGTATAAAACAAGATTAATGGCATTGCAGAGACCCACAGGGAGAACCACAGTTTCCTGAGCCAGTAGAGAGTCACCACAATGATCTTGAGGGATTTCTTCTGAATCTTCAGAAGTACTCTGGATATTAGTGGAAAGGATGAAAAGGCATACAAGAACATTCCTGTACAAAGAAAAAAAAAACATATGCCTTCCAGGCCTTCTTGCATGGAGTCCTGGAACAGAATTTTGCTAGTTGATTGTTCAGAGAGGAGGCAAAGAGGTCTTCTTGGGGAATTCCACACAGATGATCAAATCTTGGAATATGCCCTGATCTAGTTTCCATTTTTGAGGGTCTTCCCTGGTCTTGCTCACTTGTCTGCAAACAATTGTGCTCTGTCAGAATGTAGGATGTCTGTAGTGTGACACTGTACTGTGAAGTTATATCCCAAGCTAACACAGCTAGTCTGCAAAGGGGACTACGAATTGGTTCGCCCTTGTTTGTTAATGTACCACATGAGTGTGTTAAAACATGACATCACTGTGGTAAACAGGCAGACAGCAAAAATATATAATGCAAAAAGACTTTTATTAGTGCTTTTCTCCAACAAAATGAAATGAACTTCCTCAGATCAGGACCTTGATGAATTATTTTCAGACCCCGTTTGTCTGAAACAAACTGTTGCTAAAGAGAAAAAAGGAGCTTTAGAATTTCTGGAAGAGAAAAGGGGGTAGGGTGGGAAGGGATCACAAGGGCTCTTGAATAGTCATTCAGACTTGTTAGACTATCCTTGGTTAAGGGAGGTTTGACTTCTTTTTAGAACCCCATTGCAATTTCTTCTTAAACATCTGTTTCCCTGAATTCTGGTCAGGCTGTTTAATCTATTTTTTGATAAAATTGGATGAGGAGAAAGAAAATCCGTTGAACAATTTGAAAAAGGAGGGCTCAAAATCTTAGAAATTCCCTGGATCAACTTGCCTCTTTCATCACACTTTTTGATTACCTCTGCAGATAATTATAAAGAGTACAATTGGGGGCGTGGCCAAGATGGTAAACTGCTAACAGCACAGTCTTAGCTCTGCTTTATTTTCTTTTTTTTCTCACAGGATTTTATTACATAATACACAAACTTAACAAAAACTTATTTTATTATACATTCTGAGTCTTTTAAACAAACTTGGACAACTATTTTGAATGAAAAATCAAGTTTTTATGTTTTTTCTTTGACTTTTTTTCCTGTCAGAAGTTCTATTCACTGCTGTGACAGATTGAGCCACTCAAAAGTGAACTCTCAATATAACTCAGTGAAAAAGGAACTGCAATCTATAATGGGCAGTATCCAGGAGCTTTCTGTTAAATTTGATGAACTTCAGACAAAAATAGACAATATAAAAAAAGATTCCAAGAAACAAACAGAAATGTTAAAAGAGATCATAAAATAACAATCTGTTCAGATCTTAGCAATAGAAGAAACATTAAATGACCTGGATAGCAGAATGGCAGAGAGTGAGAATCACACAGAATCCCTGTTAAAACAAAATACTTTGGTTATGGAAAAACTAGAGGACCTAGAAAGTATATTTAGAAGAAATAATATTAGGATATATGGAATGCCAGAAAAGGAAGAAGGAGACAATATGTTTCAGTTTTTAACTAAATGGATGCCTAACATTCTAAATCTACCAGACGTTCTCCCTCATGGTATTAAGACAGCCCATAGATCTCTTTCAACTTCTTGTTTAAAGAAAACTCCTCTGATCCCCAGATCTATTATTGTAGAATTTCTCTCCAGCCAATACAAGGACATGGTACTGAAGACTCCTTGGACTAATTCTCAGATAAAAATAAATAACACTATCAGGTTTGACAATGACTATACTGCATCTGTTATGATCAAAAGGAAACCATGCATTCCATTCATAAAAGACATAAAGAAGCTAAATATTAAATCTCAACTAATGTTCCAGCCAGAATTAGGGTATTTTTAACAGAAGGGGGCAAGGACTGGGACAGGAAGAGTCCTATAAAGCCCATTGCTGTAGAGCTCTTTTTATCAGCACTGCTACATCCAGAAAAGAAAAATAAGCATTCCCAAAAAACTAGAGGTTTGCTTTTCCTCTTGATACACACCAAATAACTATTTCAAATCATGTGCCAATAATAATTAAAATAAAAACACAGGGTAATGAAATAAAAATGAGATACTGGCACTTTCCCACCTATCTGTTGAAAAGAGAAGAATGTAAGGAATGGATAGTGGAGATTATTCAGGAGCTATTAGAGAGGCTAGAAAATATTGTAAAATTTCTCTCCAGCCAAGACAAGGACCTAGTACTGAAGACTGCTTTGGCTAATTCTGATAAAAATAAATAACACTATCAGTTTTGACAATGACTATACTGCATCTGTTATGACCAAAAGGAAAAAATGTATTCCATTTATAAAAGACTTGAAGCTAGATATTAAAGCTCAATACATTTTTTCCTCAAGAATTAGGATCTTTTTACCAGAAGGTCAGAAAACTTTTAATTCTCTAGAAGATGCAGTGGACTTTTCTCAGAAAAAGAAACTATTTGATCAATCAAAAGCTATAGATTGGACTCTTGTCATCTTAAAGAGACAAGCAACAAGAAATGTCTGGTCTTCAAAGGACAAAAATAGTTAAAAATATTTAAAAAATATAATGTTGTTCTCATTTTCTATTTTGCCTAAATAGCTATCTCACACATATTCAATTTTGTCTTTTACAGTTCATCATCAAATACAAGGTAAAACAAAAAAATATATACTTTATCAAAATACATTTTCTATAGTATCTGAAATAGTGTATATATATATATATATATATATATATATATATATGTATATATATATATATATATATATATATATGTGTGTGTGTGTGTGTTTGTGTGTGTGTGTTATTATTACGATTGCTCATAAGTCCTTTTATTATTTTATTTTAATTTTCTCTCTCTAACATCAATATTAAACATAGAAAGTAGCGTGCATGTGGTCTGGGTGTATTGACAGTATCTGAGATAGAGTGTGTGTGTGTGTGTGTGTGTGTGTGTGTGTGTGTGTGTGTGTGTGTGTGTGTGTGTATATATATATATATATATATATATATATATATATATATATATATATATATATATATATATTACTATATAAATCTCTTCTACACGTGTCCAAATCCATGGCAGAGGACTCGCTATTTTCTCATCATGTAGCAACAAGATTGAATTCACTACCTCACAGCATCAGAACCACCATAAATACCAACCAATTCAAAAATATTCTTAAAAATTATGTTAATGACATCTGAATTTGTTCCTGTACTACTCTGGGCTAACTAGTTTTAATAGCTTCTGGTCATACTTTTTCTTCTTCCCTGATCACCTCATAATCTGTGCTCACTCTCTCTCTCTCTCTCATGTCTAGATAATCTCTAACCTCATCTTTTTTTATCCAATTTCCCCTTATAAACCCTTCCTCAGCTTACTTTGAGAAACTACAATGTCTACACTACAATAAAGAATTATATCAGATAACTGTATAATGCAAATGTCAGCTATAATAGCATATAATATAATTTCTGGTGCACTGTACATCTTGTATATTTTTGTATAATGTCTTGTATAAGTTATGTATAGTTTTTTGTATAAGTTTTTGTATAATCTCTGTATGTGGAGCTTTTCTTCCCAGCCCTCCACTGAAAATGGGTCTTACCCCAGTCAGACTTTCCCATTAAACAAATGTAAAATATTATTTTATTTAAATCCTCTCAAACTATTTTCTAATGTAGAGTATAGTGTGTATGTGGTGGGGGTTATATATTAACATGTTTAATCCATTTAATTTATATGTACTTTCTATACATGATTTCAAATAATCTGTTTTTTTGGGTTTTTTTTTTTTTTTGTTATTCTACCTGGTGAATGTGGTTGTATATGATAAGCTTTATCTATGTGCAGTGGGTGCTGTGTTGAATGGTTTTGGCTGCATGAAAATCATTTATATACATTATTTTACTTTCTTTTAATATGTTTAATTTGTGTGATCTTTATTACTTGGGCTCTTATTCAAAGAATTATAGATGCTGTTGACTGTTTTTGCAGCTTGTTTTCAGTCCCTTTTCCCACATAGTGTTAGTTAAATTGCTTTAGAATTTTTTGACGTAGCTTGAGCTGTTTTTCAACTTATAACAGTCTATATTCCATGTTCAAGCTGCCTGTGCCGCAGGAAATGCATTTTGAACTTTAACCCTCATTTACAGGAAGTGAATTTTTAGAATGTTAAAACAAGCAGCAGAAACACAAAAACAGAATATTTAAAATCAATCTAGTTAATTTTAAAATATATCCATGTAGTTTTTATGCACATTATCTTTTAAAAAGTGGAATAATGAAAAGACAAAAAGGAAAGAAGAATGCAGTGGGAAGAAGAAAAAGAAGACATCTGCAAACTTAGACACCTGGTACTAATCTCTATTTAATGATATGTTGTGGTCATCCTAATTATAGTTCAGTGAAAGTTGTATCCGTTATATAAGTACACTGTAAATATAATATAGCCATGCAGCAGATCATCACAGTACAGATGAATATGTCATTTATAGTGAAGAAAATGCTTGTTTAAAGCAATAGTACTGGTTTTAATGTGTCATGAAAGAAGCTAAAAAAATTAATATAACTTTAATAATAATGAATTAGACAGTTACTGCTATGCAGAATACTTCTGATAAACAAAGAAGTACCAATTACAGTAATGGAGTTTCCTCCACAGTTTTTCTGGTTCTGTAACATGCTACCTGTTATATTGTACACATAAATATTTACACATGGTCAGACTTGATTTTTGATTATTCAGTCTAAACATTTCAGGACTTGGCATTGTGAGTCCTGATATTTTAAAAGGTTACTTTCCTTAACTGATCCATTATTGTCACTGACCTAATATATTGTTTTATATCCACATTTTATTTATGGAAGCACAAAATATTAACTTCTTTGCAAGCTATGTCTTATATTTCTGACATTTTCTAACTTTTGCATTGTTCAAGGGCTGTCTGGTATTTTCTGCATGAGCTACCTCAGAATACAGGTTCTTCACAAGAATTGATAGTTTCATCAAATAAGATCTAATAAGTGAAACTGCTTCTTGCAACAGAGAGTGGCACACCTAAAGGTTTAATCTCATAAAAAATATAACAAACACATAGACCATGAGTGATAACAGATGATGGAAGACCTGAGATATAATACAAAGAGGTAGTTAAGCATCAGTACTGTTGGTGGAATACAGAATACTTACAAATGCATAGCATGAATTAAGCTGATAGCATAGTAAACAGAGAATGACATGTGCCATACATAACATCTGGTAGAGTATTAAAATATTGTTTTTGGAAGGCCATCATATATGACAACTGGGAAGCTATATACTTTCAGACCATATGCTCTTTCCCCAGATAAGTACTCACTTCCACTGCTACTTTCCACAATCTTTAGTGACTACCACATCATACTTACCACCTTCTCCAACAAAGGATTGCATATCTGGTAATCTCCTTATTGCATGAGTGAAGAGATGCTTAGACAGAGGTTGTGCATGTGCGGAAATGAGCATGCACCTACTGCTGCAGCACCTCAGTTGAGCTTGCAGCATTGTCATTGATGGGTGGAGGGGGTCAGAACTCACTCCCCAGTGTAGTTGATCTCCTCCCTGACCCTGGACATGGGTCAGATTGAGCCCAACATAGGCTAAGAAGGGTCTGTTAGACCCCGTGAATGTGGACAGGAGCTGGCAATAGCTGATGATTAGCTGTAGGCAGGGGGGGTATAAATGAGTGTATGTGCCTTGTACTACAGTTATCTACTACATCTTGGCACACTCTAACTACAATGTCAGAAATATTCTGCAGGATAATCATAAAGGATTTTAGCAACTAATAACCAGAATTTGAGTATGCAACATTTTTTCTGTAACATAAAAAATGTATTTGCTAAAATAAATCAGGTACCAGCTAAATGTAAGTGGCTCAGTACCCATTCTGAGGGAATTAAGTATTACATGTTAAGTAATAACAATCTGACATTCAGATTGCTCTTAAGACGTAATTAGGACCATGTTCAGTGAGGTTGTGGTGAAAGGGTACTACTTATTCTAATGAAGGAAAAATGAGTGCAAATGCCCAGGTTGTGCTGTTCATACCTCACAAAAGTTTGGAAAAATCACCTTCAAACTGGACCATAAAATCATCCATTGATAGAAATACATACTGGATAAACAAACTGAAATATTCAAAACTATATAAGCCGCGGTGGTGCAGCGGTAGCATTGTCGCCTCACAGCAAGAGGTTCTCCCATTCGATTCTCGGCTGGAGTGCCTTCTGTGTGGAGTCTGCATGTCCTCCCTGCAGTCGAGTGGTGTTCGAAAGTCATGCATGAATGGGCGTGCCTTTGTTGAAGGTTGGGTGTCAGGCTGGCACCTCGGCACCGTAAAAATCGACTGCCAATCATTAGCGGACCGGAGTTTTACTATGGCAACCCCTAACCGGGAAAAGCCAAAAGAAAAACAACAACAACATTCAAAACTATCTGTTGACCCCACAACTACCATCACTACCTGCATTATTCATATAAATAAAATGGCGAAAAATACTGTAAGGCCTTCCAAAATAGCTAACATGCTTTCAAATGAGGAAAAAGCATACTTAGAAAAGGCATGCTGACTCCATTTCTGTAATATGCAATTTGCCACCATAATCATCTCCAACATCAGCCTGTAAAAATTCCAAAATTTCTCTAAACAAGGTGTGCAGATTTGTATGCAGCTTTCATAAAAGAGAAAATCTCAATCTCGTAGAGAAAAAGAAAAGAAAGTGGATGTAAGTTTGCCACCAGTCCCATTACCAGTGGCACACTCAATTAGGGATATAGACCATAAGCAAGAGGGGGCTGGAACTGATTGGAGAAAACTGGCAAAGGAACCAAGGTATTGGGAGCAAATAACTAGAGAGGGAAAGGTAACAGAATTGGAAGAGGCCAAGAATTTATTTGGACTGCAGGTTAGAGATTGCCTTCCTTATCAAGGACTGATATCTGAGTATAGGCAAAGAGAAAGAAAAAGGAGGGTGGGGGTCCTAAATGAAAGACCAGCACTGACAGAATTTTTAGTAGAATCTAGAACAGAAGCTGCCATTAAAAAAGTAAATAATTAGTAGACCATATACAATATTGCATGATGACTATAAGAATCAATCAGAGTAGGTTAGATGGATTGGGAAGAGAGACTGGATAAGCAATTCACAAAGAAACAATGGGAGGATATATGTTTGTCTCCCAAGTATGCAATAAAATCTAGAAGATTTAGGATTTTTGCTTGGAAATGTTTACATAAATATTTTTATACCTCAAGTAGACTCCAGAGAATTTTTCCTCAGGTAGACAGCAAATGTTAGAGGTGTGACGGGGAAGAAACAGGTACTTGGGAACATATTTTCTGGGAGTGCAGTGGGTTGGTGGACATTAAGAATTTCCTGTGGGATGCACTGTTGGAAATACTTGGTGTGACAAGGGAGATGATTTTTCTTAGCTATGATACAGACTCAGAATTGCCTAGACATGGTAAGGCCCTGCTGTGTCTAATTATGTTGGCTGTCAAAAAAGCAATTACTAGAAAATGTTAATCAAAATCTAAACCAACCATATTAGAACTACTGAATATAGTAACATAGATAAAACAACCTGAATTGAGATCTTTAGAAAAGGGTAGGAGCAAACTACATAAAAAAATGGGAATTGTGGGAACAATACATATAGGGGAGGAATGAGGTTTAAAAGAAGGCAGAACTTAAATGAGCTATTTAATGTTTGACTGAAAATGATTGGGTGGACTATAAGTGATGTATAATGTTTGCAAATAGGAGTGTGTCAGTGTTTGTTTTCATTTATATAAATGTATGATTTCTTATGTCTTAAGTGATGGTTTAATAAAGATGTTTCTTGTTTAAAAAAAGTGACAGGAATTGAATAATTTATGTAATGTTGCTTAGGTTATAGGATATATAGCAATAGATATGAAGTATAATGTTTGTTAATATAGTTTGATTACTTTTGCATAAAGGTAAATTTACATATGTCACAAGTGATAATTCAATAAAGGTGTTTATAACAGAGATTAGCTTTTCCACTGATTGAGGACTCAAGAAGCCAGAAAGAAAGCCAACAGCCAAGTCAGCAAGCCAGTCCAATGGAAACCAAGCCAACAAGCCACTCCAGCAAGTCAGTCATTGGAAAGCCAAAAGCCAAGTTAACAAGATAGCCCAAGGGAAGCAAAGCCAGGAACTGATAGATTCGGCTCTCCTCAAGTTTCAGAGTTAAAACTTTTATTCCCACAAAATAAAATAAATTACACGTCCAACAATAATAAGTGCTTTTGTCCCATACAAAGAGACTTTATCAGATGAACGCCTGCATCACTATCACTCTTTAAATCCTTAACACCTATTCTATCCCTCCTAATCAATCAATTATATAATTAAGCACTGGAATAATGCCTTAAAGAGCCATTCCTACTCTATAAAAGCTTACCCATGTTATGCAATCCATTCCCATCGTTAAATATAATATAAATATGTTATAAATAAATCTTATACATTTCTATCTCTGACATTCATAAAAATATAAATATATGTATACAAACAATAAACATTTTTTAAAAATGTTTATATACTAGCTGCCTTTTCGTTCAAAATTGGTTTCAGGGACACGTACATTTAAACCTGGGGGTAAAGTAGCATTCAGTCTTACCTACCGTATCAATTCTCTCTTCAGTAATAGTCTTTTCTAGTCACCACCCCTCGGATTCAATTTTATCCTTTTATTCTATCCTTTCTATCCTTTCCTTTATTATTTTTCTGAGTATAAAGTATTTTTATGAAAAGGTATTAATGTAAGTGGACAAGATGTGTCAAAATATTTTTATTAGGGAAGCAAAAGAAGTTGGAAAGAGACATTAAACAATATTCTCATAAAACAGCTTATCCCATTCCCAATGGGCATGTAGAAAAAAGAGGGAACAAGGGGGTATCTTTTGTGGAAAAAGACCAGTCACCACCTAAATCGAAATGTGGATCTTTTAATGAGCATAGGAGGGTTATGGATGAATTAGACTCCTTTTCACCTAGGCCACAGGAGTTTCACCCATTACTTCAGTCAGAGAGACTTCACATCAAATCCAGGCAGGTAATGTATTTGGGGCAATATCAGAACTATCCTCTTGGGAAGGACAATTAGGAAAAAAGGAGGATTGAGAAGGACCTGATAGTTTATAGCTATGATGGTATTGTAGGGTGTTACAAGGATTTTAAGATATACAACTATACAGAAAAACCTGTTGTTAAGGAACACTTTACATTATTTTTAAAGGGGTTCAAGTTTATTCCTAAAAGGAAGGTTAATACAGCCAATTTTTTAATTGAATTGAAACTTTTTACTGGAAAATTGAACCTGGAGGTATTTTTCAAAGATGAGGCAGGAACTGACCACAGGTATATTAACCTTCTATGTCCCAAAAGACGCACTACTTTTAATCCATATTTAAATTCTATCATTCAAATTTTTGACAAGGCAGTTACGGAGGACATGTATAAGTTGTACTCTCAGGACAATAATTTTCTTTTCGAATTTAACTAAGGAAGAATGTGCAATTTTAAATATGTTTAGAAACAACAAGGATATAAGAGTTATGAAGCCGGATAAGGGAGGAGGGGTGGTGTTTTTAATGTGGTGGATTATAACAATGTCATGACAACTCTACTGCACAATAATGTGACCTACACCTCTGTGTCAAAAAAATCAGATACACATTGCTTATTTGCAAATTGACTCTTACTTGGAAGGATATTTGTTGGACAAAGGGGCAGATATTGACACATTAATTTGTGAGACAACCAAACCCCATTATCACAAACATATTTTGGATTCCCAAAATGCATAAAAGCACTCAATCAACCAATTAAGCCATTAATTAAATGAAATACTTCCAGATGAGTTCAGTGTTAAGACCTTTAGGAATTAAAGTGCCAAATTTCAGAATGAAAAGTGCTTCTTTATACAATAGCTTCTCTTTTATTACTGCAGGATCTGCTGAAACAGCACCCACATAGGTTCATAGGTTCATAGGTAGATACTAGGCTATCTGCCCTAGGGCATTTATAAGCCTAGCCAGAGTGTATTTGGCTTCCGCCTCCCTATTAGATTAGCCTACTGTGCCTCTGTAAAGTAGGTCACAGAAGGTACCCTTTTAAGATAGTTTACTGTGCCTCTGTCTAGCAGGGACACAGAAGAGATCCCAGGGGTGAATTTGCGATTTCCCATCCATGCGTCCAGATTTCGCTTGAAGAGGGTCAGCGAGGGGCTATGTCTAACATGAATTGGGATTCTATTCCAGAGAGAGGGGAGCCTCTGGGAAATGAATCTGTCCCTCCAGCATGTCCTATTTATTTTTGTGCTGAGGTTTAGGTCCCCGGAGCATGTAGCTCTAAGGGACTTGGATTTTTTGAGGTGGAGCATGTCCATTAATTCTGGGTTTGACATGGCTTTGTACGTCAGGCATAGATTGCCACTGAGTAGGCAGTAAGCAACTGAGTAGAGCTGGAGTTTCTTTAGTCAAGCTGCATAGGACATCTGTTTGTAGCCCATGATCCTCTTTGTGAGGTACTTTTGGGGTCTCTCCAGTTGCTGCAGGTGTCGGGTAAGGTACATCCCAAAAGGGGCATTGTATTCAATTATGGGCCTGATGAGTGATGAGTAGAGGGGCACAATGACCTCTCTTGATCTAGATGCGAACCCTTTCGTGATAAGGTGGGCTATATAGAAGGTCTTTCTAACCACTTTGGCAACATGATTATCAAAGGAGAGATTACTATCTACGTTGGTCCCCAAATCTCTAATTACTTCTTCAGCACTTAATGGATTACCACCTATGTGGTAATTTGTGGGCACCTTGTTTTTCCCAAAGGGGATGACTATGCACTTTTTAGCATTTAGCTTGAGGCTGTGGCTCTGGCACCAAGCATCCGTCTCTGTGAGACCCTTTTGGAGGATGCTTGTGTCAGCTGGAGATTCGATTATGGCCCCCAGTTTGCAGTCGTCTGCGAACTTTGTCAGCCATAATCCCCCTCTGTTAGCCTGAACCTCAGAGAAGTATATACCGAACAAGAGAGGTCCTAGAACTGAGCCCCGTGGGACGCCACTTGTAACTGGTTTGGATTCGGACATGGCACCTGTGATTCTGACCATGTGGGTTCTATCTCTGTGCCAGTTTGCAACCCATCTTGTGATATAGGGGTTGATATTTAAGCTGATAAGCTTATTTATGATGCCCGAGTGGGGTATTGTGTCGAAGGCTTTTGCGAGGTCCAAGTAGGCTGTGTGGACTACCTTACCCTCATCTATGGCTTTGATAACTGTTTCAAAGAAATCAACTAGATTTAAGAGGCAAGATCTGCCCTTAACAAAGCCGAATTGGGTAGGGTCCAGTGTCTGGAGGCTCCCAATGTCTTTGTTTATGAGTTCCATGATAATACGCTCCATAGCTTTACAGACCAGACTAGTCAGGCTTATGGGGCGATAGTTTCCGGGGTCCATTGTGGCACCACATTTGTGGAGTGGGACCATTGTAGCTGTATGCCATTCTTTGGGTACATATCCTGTAGTAAGGCTAAGTTTGAACAGTGACTTAATGTGAGGGTTCAGTTCTTCTTGGAGCTCGTGTAAGACACAGCCTGGGACACCATCCGGTTCCACAGATGCTGTGTTTTTTGCTTTGGAGAGGGCAGCTTTCACCTGTGTATCTGTGATGTCAGGGAGGTTACATTCAGTTGGGATAGGCATTTGCTCCTTTGGGGGGGAAGGGGGGGGGAGTTTGCGCTGAATCTGTCTGCCAGGATGTTGGCTATGTCTGTAGGTTCAGTATATTTTGTACTGTTATGCAACAATTCAGAGCATATCTGGGAGTTTCCACCCATGTTCCTGACATAACTAAAGAAGGCCTTGTGATTATCTTTAGTGTCTAGGGCAATTTTTATTTCGAAGCTGGCCTTTGATGATTTTATGAGGGATCGAAGTTTCTTGCTAATACTGATCAGAGATGTCTTCCCTTTTTGGGATTTTGCTCTGTCATGTAGTAGCTTCCTCCTTCTATTGTATAGCTTATTTATGGCCGGGGTCCACCAGACCAGTCTTCTGTTTTTGGAGGAGTGAGTCTTGGTTTTATTTGGGATAGCACAATCCATGCATTCCTGCAGGTGCTCATAGAATGCATTTGTAAAGGATTCTGCGGATTGGGCTGTATTATCCTCTGGCCCAGGGGCTTTGAAGGTTTCCACCTCAGTCTTGAGAAGTGCAAAGTTGGCTTTTGAGAAATTCTTTACAGCAATTTCCTTGGCTGGGGGTGGGGACGGAATATGGATGTCCAGGGAAATTTGTTTATGGTCTGATCTTACCAATGAGGGGTTTACCTCTGGTGTGGAACATAGAGTCCCCATGTTGGTGATGACCAGGTCCAATATGTTGTTCCCTCTTGTGGGAGTGGTGACCAGTTGTTCCATTGCGTTAGAGTTTATAAATTCAAGGAACCGTTGGGCGAGGGTGTTTGGGCTTGAGTAGTTTTCCCAGTCGATGCTTGGGTAGTTGAAGTCACCCAATAACACAGTGTTTGGAGAGATCTTCATATTCTCCAGTGTTCTCAGGAATGCCAAGTGGGGTTCCTGTAATAGGGAGTGGGTTCTGTAGCAGGCTACAAACTGAAAGGCAGTTTTGCCCGCTGTTAGTTGCACATGGATGGTTTCCGATGCTTCGTGCAGTGCCACTAACCTGGAGGTGTAGGTATCTTTGATGAATATAGATACTCCCCCTCCTTTTGTGCTTCAGTCCGAATTTTGGGGCCGAAACGCATGGTATGGGTTATAACCTGGTAGTGCTGGGGTGCTCTCAGGAGCCTTGAACCAGGTTTCTGTTACTGCACAGACATCGATTTTCTCCATACTGAGGAGAGCCTCGAGTGCATGCATCTTGAGGTTTAGACTTCTGGCATTGAGTAGCATTACCTTTAGTTTTTTTATCCTTGGGTTGTCTATGGAGGTGGGTTTGTCCTTTGAGCCTTGCCTAAAAAAGGCACTATAGGGGTGGCAAGAGCCTTGGCCAGTATACGAAAGCCTAAGGGTGACAGGTGCAAGCCGTCCCTAGCGAAGCAACGTGGCTTGTCGAGCATGTCATCCCAGGCAGACAGTCACTGGATCCCCTTTGAATGACACCAATACTTTAGCCAATTGTTGAAACTGATCATTTTGTCTTTATACTGTGGCATCATTCTTGGTGAGGGCAAGATGCTACTCAAGGTCAGGGTCATACCAGCCTGGGCTACATGGTCAGAGAGGTCCTCTATGTCTCTTTTCATGTAGTCCAGGGAGGTACGTCTCAGGTCATTCACACCAGCATGGACAATGACGGAGTCATACTTGTACTTGCTTTGGAGTGACCTGAGTGCTTGCATTATGTGGCAGATCCTGGCACCTGACAGGCAGCTTACAGTGACCTTCTCCTTGTTCTGTCTGGTGAGTGGGACGTCAGTGTGCCGGACAATAGAGTCCCCTATAACAAGTGTATTTGGTGTGTTGTTTGGCCTTAAGGGCTGTGACTGTGAGGCACACTGATTTTGTGAGATATGTGATTCATGGGTATTGTTGAGGGGTGGCTGTTGCTTGGATATCTGCTTAGGAGGTCTTTGCTGTTTAGGCAGATTTTTATTTAGAGCCGAGTATGTTTTTGTGTGTTTATGTGTTGGGTATGCAGATGCAATAGGTCTGTGTGAGACTGGATTTGTGGTGTGGGTAGTTACCTTTTCCTCCTGACTGACTGTGCCAGTCTTGGGTTGAGAGAGCTCTGCCTCCAGTTTGGCTGTGTAACTGCATCTCTCACATGTATTAGAGTTTGTTGGAAGGAGGAGAGGGTTATCTGTGTACATAAGGCAATTGTAACATTGCCTCAAAATTCCCAGATTCACCAGCTGGACTGGAGAGTAACCTTGAAACTGACCCTTGGACATACCAGATTAATATAGGGAACTGTTTTTTTACTGATCAGATTAGGGAAGGGAACTAATTTTTCACTTGATCAGGAAGGACCAATCGGGAGCCTAATACTTATGAGAAGCCAAGGAGGGTGTAGTGCTTTAGTTAGTTAGTGTTTCCTTATAAGAGCTGAGCGAGTGCAGGGCTTTAGAAAGAGAATAGAGTGATTACTTTGAGAGTTTGAACAGTTCTAAGGGAAAAAGTGAAGAGCAGACTTTGTGGAGCCTGGAATAGTTTAAACCTGTTTAGGCGGCGCTGCCCAACGCTGCTCAGTGCGCAAAACCACACAAAAAGAGAGTTGTAAGGTTTTAAGAGAGAGAGATCAAGGAGTTTAGAATTGACCCAAAATGGCCAATAAAACTACAGCTTCTAGGTAGTAACCACTCCTCCAGGGACAGGCAGGCTGTTCAATGTTAACCACTCCCACTGGTGAACACAGAGACTTCCCTTTAGCCCAAGCAAGCACTGGCCTTCTAGAAACTTCCAAACAGTTCAGAACAGCAAATCTGCAACTGAACTTTCTTAACTTTCAGAAAGTGGGAAAAAAGCAAGATTTTTTTTGTTTTTTTTTTTGTAGTTTAAAGGTAGCAGAGATACACAAGCAGCAAAATAATCACAACAGTGCAATAAATGACCTCACACTTATGTGCTAGGTCAAAATCAGGTAAAATGCAGTTTTAGAGAAAAAAATGATTTTAAATTGAGTGCAACATGGGAAATGCAGTAAACAGGCTCTAGATGTGTTCCAAGTACTGTTACTGTTACAGATATAAACTTTAGCAAGCCGGAAAATGTCAAAAAATAGGCGGCAAAGCAGTAAAACTTAACAAAAAATCAGAAGAAAATACTTAAAATCACAAAAGTGGCTCCTTTTCTTCTCTCAGCGTTTTCTCCCCTTGGTAGGTGCTTCAGCAACAACTAGCAAGCCTGGAAAGATGCCAAAACCACAAGACAGCTGGGTTTTAAAAGAGACAGATCAAGGAGTTTAGAATTGACCCAAAATGGCCAATAAAACTACAGCTTCTAGGTAGTAACCACTCCTCCAGGGACAGGCAGGCTGTTCAGTGTTAACCACTCCCACTGGTGAACACAGAAACTTCCCTTTAGCCCAAGCAAGTACTGGCTTTCTAGAAACTTCCAAACAGTTCAGAACAGCAAATCTGTAACTGAACTTTCTTAACTTTCAGAAAGTGGGAAAAAAGCAAAATTTTTTTGTTTTTTTTTTGGTTTTAAAACAATGGCGTAATTGGTTGATTGAGTGAGTATATATATATTGGGTATGGTATGCTTTATTGTATTTTGTACTCCTTGAAGGCATGTTTGCCGAGGCACTAGAGAGAAAGAAGTGAATAAACCTTTTTCTGTTTGAAGCCTGGTGGCCTTTCCTTTTGTGGTTTTACTAAACAGGGGATACTCTGAAAAAATGGTGGTTGACATTATTAATGAAGTGTACCAAGGCTGGGGTGTTAAATTTAAGCCCTTGTTAGGAACAGCTTTAGAAACATCAGGGGGGAGTGCGTAGAGAAATCAAGTATGAGAAGGCCTTAGTCCTCAAATATAACCAATATGCTAACAACATCAAGGGAACTGTTAAAAAGAATTGGAATATTTTTAGAATAAACAAAGAATTACATGAGTTGTTTGGGGAAGAGCTGGCCTTTATATATAAAACTGGGAGAAATCTTAAACAACTTTTAGAAGGTAATGGATGTAATGTTTGATAATAAATAGGTAGTTTGTTCTAGAGTATGGGAAGTCTCTGGGACAGGAGTCTATCTCTCCAGCATGTTCTGCTTATTGTGGTGACAAGAATTTAGGTCCCTAAAGCATGTAGCTCGTAAGTATTGGGATTTCTTTAAGTGGAGCATGTCCAACAGCTCTGGGTTTGACATAGCTTTGTATGTTAGGCAGAGATCACCTCTGAGTAGGCAATATGCGACGGAGTAAAGCTGGAGTTTTTTTGAGACGGTTTGCATAGGGCATCTGTTTGAGGCCGGTAATCATCTTTGTGAGGTATTTCTGTGGCCTTTTCAGTTGTTGTAGATGTCTTGTGATGTACATATCAAAAGGTGCATTGTACTCTATAATGGGTCTAATGAGTGATGAGTACAGGGAAACAATGACCTCTTTTTTCCTGGGTGAGAAACCTTTTGTGATGAGGTGTGTCATGTAGAAGGGTTCCTGACTACTGGGATGATGTGATTATCAAAGGAGAGACTACTGTCCACCTGTGTCCAAAGGTCTCTTATCACACTTTCGGTGTTAAGTAGACTACAGCCTATGTGGTAGTTCATGGGTACAGAGTTTTTACCAAAAGAGATGACAATGCACTTTTTGGCATTGAGCTTGAGGCCATGGCTTTGACAACAGGCATCTGTCTCAGTGAGGCCCTTTTGTAGGAGGTCTACATCATTAGGAGTTTTGATTATGGCTCCTAGTTTGCAGTCATCTGCGAACTTTATTAGCCAAAGACCTTCTGTGTTAGCCTGTACTTCAGAGAAGACGATCTGAAGAAGATACCAAAAGCATTTATCGTTTGGAATACATAGGGACTGTTTTATTCTACATCAAGATTTTAACTTGACATGAAGATTTTAATTTTTCCTACAATAAAAGGATTTTAACTGCCATTAAAGCTAGAAGCTTTTATTTGATCTGTTAGACTGGTTAAGCTGTTATCACAGTTCATCACAGTCACATAGCAGCTACTACATCTTCAGTGTGGATACTTTGTATATCAGACCAAAAAGATTGGATACTTTGAAGCCATCATAAGACTGGATACTTTGGAGCCATCATTTCACTATGGTATAACTGCATTCACAGCGTGAATATCTTGTAAGTGCATTTAAGTACTGGAAATGTATGCAAGTTTTTTGGTATATATGTTGCACTTTTAAGTTTTATATCATTTAACCACACTACCTATTCTCCAAGAGAACTTTACTTCATTGGCCATTGTTGTACAGCATTTCATCTTGTGATATAGGGATTTATACCTAGTTTTGTGAGTTTATCTATAATTCCAGAGTGGGGGATCATGTCGAAAGCCTTGGCGAGATCTAGATAGGCTGTGTGAACCACCTTACCCTCATCTACTGCTTTGGTGACCACTTCAAAAAAGTCTATCAGGTTTAGGAGACATGATCTGCCTTTTACAAACCCAAACTGGGTAGGGTCCAGAGTTTGGAGATTACCAATGTCTTTGCTTATAACTTCCATGATGATACGTTCCATAGCCTTGCAGACCAGGCTCATCAGGCTAATGGGGCGGTAGTTCCTGGAGTCTGTGGTGGCTCCTCCTTTGTAGAGTGGGATAACCGTTATTGTGCACCATTCAGCAGGCACAAAGCCTGCGGTGAGGTTATGACTGAACATGATACTTAGGTGGGGTGCCAGTTTATTCTGTAGTTCATATAGAAAGCAGTCTGGGATGTTGTCATGTCCCATGGATGCTGTGTTCCTGGCTTTGGAGAGTGTGTTTTTACCTGTGCAGCAGTGATTACAGGAAATTTGCATTCTTTCTGTATAGAGATGGGCCCTTTAGGGGGTGGGAGAGGGGTAAAGTTAGCACTGAACCTATCTGCCAGGATGTTGGCAATATCAGTTGGTTCTGTATATTTAGTGCCATTGTGCTTTAACTCAGAGCAGATCCGAGTGTTGCCATTGAGATTCATGACATAGCTATAGAATGCTTTGTGGTTGTCTTTAGAATCAGTGGTGATTTTGTTTTTGTAACTAGCTTTGGAGGATTTTATGAGGGATCTCAGCTTCTTACTGAGGCTGACCAGGGAGTTCCTCCAATCATGGGATTTTACTCTTTTTTTGCAACACTTTCTTTCTTCTGTTGTAGAGTTTGTTTATGGCAGGGGGCCACCAGATTGGCTTCTTTTTTTTGGAGGATAGCATCTTGGTTCTGTTAGGGATAGCACGATCCATGCACTCGTGTAAGTGCTTATAAAGTGCATTTGTATAGGATTCAGCAGTCATACCTCTATTGTCCGTCAGGATGGGTGTCATGAAGTTTGCCAGTTCTGTTTTAAGAAGCGTGAAGTTGGCTTTGGAGAAATTTTTTATGGTGGTTTCCCTAATGGGGGATGGGGGTGGGATGTGGATGTCTAGAGTGATTAGCTTGTGGTCGGATCTGACCTTCGAGGAATTGACTTCTGGTGTGGAACACCGGTTGCCCATGTTGGTAATGACCAGGTCTAGGATATTGCTGCCCCTGGTGGGGGTGTGGATAAGTTGATCCAAGGCATTGGAATTTATGAATTCCAGAAAATGTTGAGCACAAGAGTTGGTATATGGGTAGTTTTCCCAGTTAATGGTGGGGTAGTTGAAATCGCCCATTATTAGGGTGTTAGGTTGTATCCTAATATTTTCCAGTGTATCAAGAAATGAGGAGTGGGAATCCTGGAGCATGGTGGGGTATCTGTAGCAAGCTACAATTTGGATTGCGGTCTTGCCCAGAGTTAGTTGCACTTGGATAATCTTGGATGCATTATGCTGAGCAACTAACCTGGAGGTGTGGATATCCTTAATGAATATGGACACACCTCCGCCTTTAGCGTTTCGGTCCAGGTTAGGTGGCCGAAAGGTGTGGTATGAATTATAGCCTGGTAATGCAGGGGTGCTCTCTGGAGCCTTGAACCAGGTCTCTGTCACTGCACAGATGTCGATGTTCTCCATTTTAAGGCGTGCCTCAAGTGAGTGCATTTTGAAGTTTAGACTTCTAGCATTGAGTAGCATTACCCTCAGATTTTGCTTGCTTGTACCTGTTATGGTGGTGAATTTGTCATTTGAACCTTGCCTAAAAAGGCACTATGGGGTGGCAAGAGCCTTAGCCAGTATCCAGAATCCCAAGGGTGACAGGTACAGGCCATCTCTGGCAAACCATCGTGGTTTGTCGATCATGTCATCCCAGGCAGACAGATACTGGATCCCCTTAGACAGACACCAGAAGCTTAGCCAATTGTTGAAGTCAATCCTTTTGTCCTTGTACTGTAGTATCATTCTGGGTGATGGCAGGATGCTACTCAGGGCTAGGGTATAACCTGCCTGGGCTACAAGATCGGACAGCTCCTCCATGTCTCTTTTCATGTAGTACAGGGAGGTACATCTCAGGTCATTCACACCAACATGGACAATGATAGAGTCATATTTGTACTCGTTGTGGAGGTACCTGAGTGCGTGCGTTATGTGGCGGATCCAGGCACCCAACAGGCAGCTGACAGTAACTTTCTGCTTGTTTAGCCTGGTGAGTGGAACATCAGTGTGCCTGACTATAGAGTCACCTATGACTAGAGTGTTGGGTATGTTGTTATGCCTTATGGGTTGTGGTTGAGTGGCACACTGAGTTTGTGGGCTACGTGTCATTTGGGTTGTGTTGGGGGGTGGAGTTTGCTTGTGTTTCTGCTTTGGAGGTCCCTGTTGCTTGGGCATATTTTTATTGAGAGCCTCCATGAATGTAGGTGTGTGATTTGTGTTTTTATTTGTGTGTTTTGGTGGTGTAGGTTTTGAGGGACTATGTGATGAGTGTGGTGTGGTACAAGTGTTTACCTTCTCCTGTTGACTGTCTAGTCCAGTCTTGAGTGAAGAGAGCTTTGCTTCCAGTTTGGCTATATACGTGCATCTCTCACAGGTTGTAGTGTTAGGTGGTAGGAGGAGAGGGATGTCTGTGTACATGATGCAATTGCTGCATTGCCCCAAGATGCCCAGATTCATCAGGAAGACAGGAGAAAACACCGGGAGCTGACCCTTAGACATGCCTGGATAGGTGCTTATTTATTAAGTACTAAAAACTGTTTTCCTCTAAACAAGTGAGGAAAGTTGAGTGCTGTAGTAATTTGTAGCTTATTTAGTGCTTACAACGAGTTCTGAACAAGTGCTGAGCTCAAAGAAACAGATTTGAGTGCTGAAACTAGAAAACTGGCTAGTTCTAAGAAACAAAATTAAGCTAGAAGGCTTCCCTCCAACACAGAAAGGCATGGGGGCTCAGAAGCTTACAAACAGTCCTAGATAGAGCAAATCTGTATCTGGACTAGACAACTTACAGGAAAGGCAGGAAACAAGCTTAGAATTTTTTTTTTACAAAGTGGAAAGGGGAAAGGAGGAGCAGAAACTAACTGGGTTAGCCTTCTCAAATGTTCTCCCTGGATTAGGTAGAATGAGGTAATGACACTAGACTGGGAGGAGTGTTACAGATCAAATTTACAGTAGGGGAGGGCAACTGCAAAGCCACCAAGTATAAAAACAGAATATGAATAGGGACTGTGGGTGGGAAAGAAAAATCAGAACAAACAAACCCAACCAGACGCTTAATAATTGCAGAAAATTTCTAGTTAATACCTCACACACAGTGAAACTAACTAGAAAAGTATATGCAGACAATAAAAGTACTATAAATAAAATAAGCAAAAAAACAGGATACTTAATGTTATATATCACAGATCAGTTTGCTCAGTGCCCTTCCTCCAATTAGCTCAGCGTGAAATGGCAGAAACACGGTATTGCTATGGGTGCAGCATGCCCTGGTTATGGTAGAGTGGGAAAATGAGTTTGTATTCAAAAGTCCTTCTGCCAAGTATTTACATCTTTAGTTCAGGTTTTTGGATGATGTACTTATTTTATGGGATGGCCCTGTCGAAAGGATTGCAAAATGTGTGGGGTATTTGAACCAATACACCAACTATTTTAAATTTACTAAGAGTTGGAATAGGGAAAGTATCAACTACTTGGATAGTATTATTTCTCATACGGTTGATGGTTTTAAATCTAACTTGTATAGGATAGAAAAAATTTGTAACAGCTATTTGCATTACTGCAGTAACCACCAACATTTTCAAAATAAAAATTTGGTAAGAGAGCAGGCTATACCTATTTCCAGAATGACATCTGAATTTGGGGATGTTTGGCGTGAACTCGTGAAATTGAAAGAAATGTTCCTAAACAGGGGATACCCTGAAAAAATGGCGGTTGACATTTTTAATGACGTGTACCAAGGCTGGGGTGTTAAATTTAAGCCCTTGTTAGGAACAGGTTTAGAAACATCATGGGGAGTACGTAGAGATGTCAAGTATGGCCTTAGTCCTCGAATATAACCAATATGTTAGCAACATCAAGGGAATTGTTAAAAAGAATTGGAATATTTTTAGAATAAACAAAGAATTACATGAGTTGTTTGGGGAAGAGCCAGCCTTTATATATAAAAAGGGGAACATTTTTAAACAACTATTAGAAGGAAATGGATGTAACGTTACATCCGCAAATAAGGGGATGAGTGCCTGTGGTAGGTGTAAGCAGTGCTCATTTATAACAAGGGAATGTAGTTTAATTTTGGAAAATGGGTTACAAAGTAGGGTTATTTTTCAGAATGAGAACTGTGACACTGGTTGATTGATTTACTTAGCTAAATGTGAAGGTTGTCCCACTTTCTATATAGAGAAGACAGAGAGAGAGAGAGAGAGAGACTTAAAAACTAGGGTGTATGAACATGTGTATGATATTAACACAAAAAAGGAGACTAGTGCCCTAGCTACACATTCTATAGTTTGTAACAATTTTCTACAATTCACCTTTGGTATTTTAGAAAGGATAAACTTGAATCTGAGGGGTGGTGATTGGAAAAGACTATTACTGAAGAGAGAATTGATATGGCAGCTAAGGCTAAATGCTACTTTAACCCCAGGTTTAAATGTACGTGTTCCTAAAACCTATTTTGAACAAAAAGGCAGCTATTATATAAACATTTTTAAAAAATGTTTATTATTTGTATACGTATATTTCTATTTTTATGAATGTCAGAGATAAAAATGTATAAGTTTTATTTATAACATATTTATATTATGCTTAATGATGGGAATGGATTGTGTAACACAGGTAAGCTTTTTTAGAGTAGGAATGGTTCTTTAAGGCATTATTCCAGTGCTTAATTACATAATTGATTGATTAGGAGGGATAAAATAGGGGTGAGGGATTTAAAGAGTGATTGTGATGCAGATGTTCATTTGATGAAGTCTCTTTGTATTAGACAAAAGTACTTATTATTGTTGGACGTATAATTTATGTTATTTTGTGGTAATAAAAGTTTTAGCTCTGAGCCTTCAGGAGAGCCGAATCGATCATTTTTTTGTTCTTGATGTATATCAGGGTCCACGTTTTTTGGTATTACTGGTTGTTTTAAGCAAAGCCAGCAAGCCAGCCCAGAAGGAAAGCCAAGCTAGCAAGCTAGCCCAGAAGGTAAGCCATCCAAGAAGCCAGCCCAGTAAAGACCTTGATTGCAGTAGTAAGTACAAACAGTATTTTACGACTCTAATTATTTAAAAAGTGGGATAATTGTGTTTTATTTTAATTTTTACTTTTTTAAAGATCAGAGGTAAATGGGGGGACACTTTACAGTATTTGAATCTGTAGTAATTGTTTTGGGATCTGCTAGTAATGTTTAAAGTGTAAAAAGTGTATATATTTCTCCTTATTTTTTGGGGTGTACTGTGTTATTATTTGAATCTATAGTGGTTGTTTTGGTATGATTTGAAAGCAGTAGTTTTTAAAGAAGAAAATTTGTATATATAACTTTTTTTCTGGTAGGGGCAATGATCTGGGTAATGTTGTTCATTTAGTATATTACTAATGGATTTATCATGGCTGCTACAGGATAGTGTACTTTTACAGATGGAAATGGGTTGGGATAGTTTGCATTTTTTTTTTTGGTGGAAATATTTGTATTTTATTTATTTTTAATATTTTCAAAAAGTTAAGTTGTGCTGCTTTGGGTAAAGCAAATATGGCTGTGCTGCTATTGGATAATTTGTTTATTCATTGTGTGGGGTAAATTAGTGCTATAGATTTTATTATTTCTTAATGTTGTGTTTGGAGATAAATGGGATCTGGGGGGTCTGCTGTGCCCTGTAATCTATTTTATAGTAGCTGCTTAGTGATAATTTGCAAGAAGTAGTTTTAAAAGTGAAAATGTGTATATAATTTTATTGGGTGGGGGGGCATGTTCAGAGGTAAGCATAGTGCATTTCACATTCTATGAATATATGTTATCATGGTTGTTTCAGGATAGTTTGCCTTTATAGGTGGAAAAGCGTATATTTTTTTTTAATGCTGTCTTCAAGAAGTTAAAAATGTACTGCTATGAGTATAAATGTGAACATGGTTTGCTGCTGTTTGGACTTTATTTCTTCATTGTGTAGAGGAAATTAGTACTATAGGTTTTTTTTTTTTTTATTATTAATGCTGTGCACAAAGATAAATGTGATCATGGGTGGTCTGCTGAACATTGTAACCCACATTATAGTGGCTGTTTAGTAATGACTTGCAAAAAGCAGTTTTAAAAGTGAAAAAGTATGTGTATAATTTTATTTTTTGGGGGGACATCTTCAGAGGTAAGCATAGTGCATTTGGCGTCTTGTGAATTGACGTTATAGTGGTTGTTTTAGGATAGCTTGCTTTTACATGTGGAATTGTTTTGGAATAGTTTGCTTTTGCAGATGGAAATGCATGTCGATTTTATTTATTCATTTGTGTTTAATGCCATCTTCAGAAGTGAACTGTAGTGGTTTGTGTATAGTAGTAACAAACTGCATTATGGCTCTCCTGCTTCTCTGCTGCGTGGGGTAAATCATTATTTTTCCTGCCCTGCTTAGATGTGGAGTGTGCTGTAGGCAAGAAGCTAAATGTTATCTGTTTTGTTTTAATACAATATAAAAAGCTGTATCTGAGGTGTTCCATGTAGTTAAGCATAACATCTCCTATAACAGTTTGGACTGTATAGTAAAATTGGTCAACCAGTTGAATAGCGACTTGTTGGTCAACCAGTTGTATAGCGACTTGGTTGACGCAAAGAAACTATCTTACGGAAGGACAAAGGCTGAAGCAATCATTGAAAGTGTTCTGAGACCACACTCATTGAAATGCCTCCTGCAGAAACCAGGCACTTGATTGGCTACATCATCAGATGCTATCAACAATGGGAACATAAAATGATTTCTACTTGTTGTGTGGTACCTTCAAGAACTGCAGTTCAGCATATGGGGCTGATAATGCCAGTGTCAACTATGGAAAGAAATCTGGGGTGTATACCAAATTAAATCACTTCAGAAGGCTAATTGTGGTGCCCACATAATTCATAATGCAGAAAAAACAGCTTTCAGTCATTTCTCAGGTTTTCTGCCACAAGGACCAGAGACTTGAAAGACTTCTTTGGAGTTCTGTGGCATGGAATTTGAGAATCTACTAAGGCATGTGCCAACAAGGTAGCTGTTCCTGCCAGTTATTGATAGACGTAAGTTATTGAGATAGACGTAAAAGAATGTCCCAGTACTACAATTGTATTTAACCTCCCAGGAAGAAAAGGAGACCCCCCCCCCGAAGATATGGCTGTTCTTTTCAGATAATGAGCATGATGATGATACATTGCTACAGTGCCCCAGTACGATCTGCACTTTCACAGGTGTTCTCATTGATTTCAATGAGCATGTAAGTATATTAAAAAAAATCAGCACTTATGGACACATTTTCAGTGATGGTCAATCTCAAGAAAAAAAAAAACTACAGGCAAGAGCAAAAGATGTTTTCTTTGGTGGAAAACTTAAGGGCACTTATGAACTCATTTGTCCGCACTTTCAACAAGATGAAAAGTGAATTCATCATGTTCTTGGAGACAGCAGTTAAGTACTTAGAACAGTGGTTTGATTTTAGTAAAATCTAATTGTTTACACTAAGATCGATAACTGAGCCCTTTGTACTCGGTGATTTACTCAGTGTGAGCACTGCTTTGAGTCTGCAGAACATAGATGAAGACAGTCTTTTCCAGGACTATTTCACAATCAAGCCCTTTCTCCAAGAATTAGGGACCACAGGCTTAACACCAGGAGAAAAATGGCAGAAGCTTTTCAGAGAAGAGCCTAAGCTGACTGCACTATATCCTGTAATTGCTAGGGTAATATCTATATCAACATCCAGTCCATTTGCACAGAGTTTTTTTCTTTGGTTAAAAATAAATGGACAGATGTGCAAAATCATTGTTATGTGGATTTGTTAAAATCCAAGCTAAGAAGAGTGTAAATTACCAGATGAAATCTTATGACTTTTAACCAAATAGTAATCTTATGACTTTTAACCAAATAGTATATCAAACAGGGCACTTCTTCTTGTCATCAAATCAAATGCAAAGTACACATTTAAAAATGAGTGATTTATTTTTGTACACATGTAGTATTGTACAGCATGTATATATGTTTTTTGTTTTCTTGTTTAGTTATACGTAGTGTAATAAGTAGAATTTATACTTGAAAGTCACCAACCCTAAATGGATAGCTTCCCTTTTCTGAAAGAAATATACTACTGACTTGAATTTTATCTTTAAACTCTTCCACCAATGACGCTGCTATAACACTGAACCTAAATTCCATTACCAGAACACTAGACTCCTCCTTTATGAATCAACTGTCTCTTAACATCCCACCTTACAGTTTTGAATGATTCATAAAAGTATTTCCATTTCATCAATGCTGGAATATACTCCCAGTAAAACATAAAAGCTTACAAGCCATTGCCTAACATAATGCTGATTTGAAAGTAAGTTACGTAATGAAGCTTCTTTACACTTCCAGCACTGACAGTACAAAGCCAGTTCTCATGACTAGGCACAGACTTGCCTTATGAAAGCAATCCTCTAGAATCTTACTTGAATGCAGATAGCTAAAATGAAAAAAAAAAACTGGTCTACACTATGGATCATCCTTGCGAAGTTTTACATATCCAGATGCCTACAGTACAGAATTGTTTATATAAACCCTTATTGACATGAAAACAATATTCTGTTCTGTTGATATTAAATTCCCACATCAAGTAGAGGGATTATTTTTTCCAATACTGACACTGCAGTGCAGCATAAAGGGTGCATGGGGGGGCTGCTGCACTCTTGAGTGTGTTGTCCTTTGAAAGATACATTAAATGGATGCCTCATCTGCCTGACTCAGTGGCAGCTTAGGTGGATGTAAAAAATCCCATGGCTCTTATCAGAAAATAGGGACATTTTCTCAGTTCCCTGGCCAAATTTTCCCTTAGTCAGTATGAATACCACCTTGGGACTCCGATGAAAGAGGCAACTGCCCTAGTGCGACTAACCATTAAAAGTGCAAATATATTATTTTTTTTAACTGTGTGAGTTAGCCCAGTCTTTAATCTTGGGTACTTTTCATTCACTATGACAAAGTCATTAGTAATGATATAATCATATGAACAAAAAAGAAACAGTTGTAAAACAAATCTTTAATAGACAATTAAATAAGAATGATATATATATATATATATATATATATATATATATATATATATATATATACATAAAATACATACAGAGAGATAGTAATAATTTTATACTTCAGTTCACTGCTATAACATTCTATTATCTAGCAGATGTTGCTATTTTTGTCCCCTTAAATGCAATTACATCTTGGCTTGAAAAGGGCTCTCTGATGGTCTTCTCTATTTGTCCTGTAGTTAAAAAAAAATAAAAGTAAAAGGAAGTAGTAAGAGAGTAGTCTGTTTTCGACTAGCTGCTTGCCTTTTTACCTTTCAGTTAAGAGTTCTCATAAAAAGGAAGGTGATACAGATACACCTAGAATGATGCCACAGTACAAAGACAAAATGATCGATTTTAACAATTGGCTAAAATTTTGGTGTCATTCAAAGGGGATCCAGTGTCTGTCAGCCTGGGATGACATGCTCGACAAGCCACGTTGCTTCACTAGGGACGGCTTGCACCTGTCACCACTGCGCTTTCGGATATTGGCAAAGGCTCTTGCCACCCCCATAGTGCCTTTTTTAGGCAAGGCTCAAAAGTCAAACCCACCCCATAGACAGCACAAGGAACAAGAAACTAAGGGTAATGCTGCTTAACGCCAGAAGTCTTAACCTCAAGATGCACGCACTCGAAGCTCTCCTCAGTATGGAGAACATCAATATCTGTGCAGTGACAGAAACCTGGTTCAAGGCTCCAGAGAGCACCCCAGCACTACCAGGCTATACCTCATATCATGCTTTTCAGCCCCAAAACCCAGACCGAACCACAAAAGGAGGGGGTGTTTCCATATTTATCAAGGATATCCACACCTCCAGGTTAGTGGCATTGCACAAAGTATCGGGGACCATCCATGTGCAACTAACAGTGGGCAAGACTGCTTTTCAGTTTATAGCATCCTACAGACCACTCTCTCAAAGTCAGGAATCCCACTCGGCTTTCCTGAAAACATTGGAGAACATAAAGATCTCTCCGAACACCATTATATTGGGTGACTTCAACTACCCAAACATTGACTGGGAGCACTACTCAAGCCCCAGCACCTTAGCCCAAAGGTTCCTGGAAATTATAAACTCAAATGCTATGGAACAACTAGTCACCACTCCCACAAGAGGGGACAACATACTAGACCTGATCATTACCAACATGGGGACTCTATGCTCCACACCAGAAGTATATCCCTCATTTGTAAGATCAGATCATAAATTAATTTCACTGGATGTCCACATCCCGACCACACCCCCAGCCCAGAAAACCACAGTGAAAAACTTCTCAAAAGCGAACTTCTCACTTCTCAAAACCGAAGTGGAATCCTTCAAGGCCCCAGGGCCAGTGGAAACTACGGCCCAAACTGCAGAATCCTATATAAACGCATTCTACGGACATCTCCAGGAATGCATGGATCATGCTATCCCAAACAAAACCAAGACCCAATCATCCAAAGGCAGGCGTCCAGTCTGGTGGACCCCTGCCATAAATAAACTGTACAACAGAAGGAGGAAGCTACTACATGATAGAGCAAAATCCCTAATAGGGGAAGGCATCTCTGATCAGTACTAGCAAAAAATTACGATCCCTCATAAAATCCTCCAAGGCCAGCTTTGAGAGAAAAATTGCACAGGACACCAAAGACAATCATAAGGCTTTTTTCAGTTATGTTAGGAACGGAACCTGGGATGCAACTCCCAGACTTGTTCTGAGTTGATTCTAAACGACAAAAAATACACTGAACCCACAGACATCGCCAATATCCTGGCAGACAGGTTCAGTGCAAACTCCCCCCCCCCCCAAAAGAGCAAGTATCTATCCCGGCAGAGGGCTGCCTCCCAAACATCTCTGATGCACAGGTGAAGGCTGCCCTCTCCAAAGCAAAAAACACTGCTTCCACGGGACCAGATGGCTTCCCAGTTTGCGTCCTACATGAACTTCAAGAGGAACTAATCCCTCAAATAAAACAGCTATACAATCTCAGCCTCACTACAGGATATGTGCCCACAAAATGGCGTACAGCAACAGTGGTCCCACTCCACAAAGGTGGAGCCTCTACGGACCCTGGAAACTTTCGCCCCATAAGCCTGACTAGCTTAGTCTGCAAGGCTATGGAGAGGATCATCATGGAGCTCATAAACAAAGACATTGGGGACCTACAGACACTAGATCCTACCCAGTTCGGCTTTGTCAAGGGCAGATCCTGCCTTTTGAACCTGGTTGACTTCTTCGAAACAGTCACCAAAGCCATAGATGAAGGGAAGGTAGTCCACACAGCCTATCTGGACCCTGCAAAGGCATTTGACACAATACCCCACTCGGGCATCATAGATAAGCTATCCAGCTTAAATATAAACCCCTATGTCACAAGATGGGTCACAAACTGGCTCAAAGACAGAACCCACAGAGTGAGAGTTGCTGGAGCCATGTCAGACTCGAAACCAGTCACAAGTGGCGTCCCACAGGGTTCTGTCCTGGGACCACTCTTGTTCGGTATATACTTTTTCGAGGTACAGGCAAACATGGGAGGACTATGGCTCACCAAGTTCGCAGACGACTGCAAACTGGGCGCCATAATCGACTCTCCAGCTGACACAAACATCCTTCAAAAAGGTCTCATAGAGACAGATAACTGGTGCCAGCGCCATGGTTTAAAGTTAAATGCCAAAAAATGTATAGTCATATCCTTTGGCAAAAACAATGTGCCCACAAATTACCACATAGGCGGAAACCCATTAAGTACAGAGAAAGTTATTAGGGACCTGGGGACCCAAGTTGATAGCAATCTCTCCTTTGAAAACCACATTGCCAAAGTGGTTAGAAAGACCTTCTACATAGCCCACCTCATCACGAAGGGTTTCACATCTAGATCAAGAGAGGTAATCGTGCCCCTTTATTCATCCCTCATCAGGCCCATCATAGAATACAATGCCCCTTTTGGGATGTACCTTACCCGACACCTGCAGCAATTAGAAAGACCCCAAAAGTATTTCACCAAGGGGATCAAGGGTCTCAAACAGATTCCATATGCTGCTCGGTTAAAAAAACTCCATCTCTACTCAGTTGCATACCGCCTACTTTGAGGCGATCTATGCCTGACATACAAAGCTATGTCAAATCCAGAATTAATGGACATGCTCCACCTCAGTAAATCTAAATCCCTTAGAGCCACACGCATGAAGGACTTGAACCTCAGCACAGAAATAAATAGAACTTGCTGGAGGGACAGGTTCATAACCCAGAGGCTCCCTTCGCTCTGGAATAGAATTCCAGTTCATGTGAAGCAGAGCACCTCACTGAATCTCTTCAAGAAGAATCTCGATAGGTGGATGGGGGATCGTAGGTTTGTCCCAGGGATTACTCCCGTGTCACTATTAGACAGAGGCACAGTAAACTAAGCCTTAAAAAGGGCACAGTATACTCAAATCAAGGGGTGGCGTAAGCCATACAGAATCGGGCCAGGCTTATAATTGCCCCAGGGCAGATAGCCTAGTATGAACCTATGAACCTATGATTGTGTCTCAGGCAGGTATGAGCCTAGAAGTGAACAGCATACTACAGTCTCCAAGGATGATCCACGTTACCAATAGAAAATGATTGTTTTAACCATTAGCTTAGCTTCTAGTGCCAGTCCAAGGGGGTACAATATTTGAGAGCTTGGGAAGACAAAGCTAACAGATCATGCTACTTTGCCAGGGATGGTCTGCAATTATCCCCTCTAGGCTTTTGGATATTGGTAAAGACCTTTACCATTCCTATAGTGCCTTTTTTAGGTAATGCCAAACTGATAAACCTCCTGACTTAACTGAACCTAAGAATGAATAGCTGAAGGTGGTACTATTCAATGTTAGAAGTCTCAACAAGGAACTCCATTCCCTGCAAGCCTTCCTCTATCTGGAGAGAGACATCTGTGTAGTAACAGAGACATGGTTTAAAGTCATGGGAGAGTACCTCAGCAATACAAGGTTATAACTTTCACACCTTTAGACCAGATACTGCACAAGAGGGAACTAAGCTGGAGGAGTCTTAGCCTATATTAAAAACAACCTCACATCCAGACTAAAGTTTATGATCCACTAGAACTTATTCATGTGCAGCTCAACATAAACAGGGTCTTGTTCCATATCCTTGCAAGCTATAGGTCCACCTCCATGCCCCAGGAAACCCATACTACCTATCTTAATGTACTAGATTCCCTCACCATTTAATCCAATATGATATTCATGAGGGGATCTTAACTACCCCTCTATAGATTGGGAATCTTACACCACTTCTAACGCACAAGCCTAACATCCTGGAACTGTCAGCCTATTCTCCTACCAGGGGTACAAATATCCTTGACCTTGTACTCATGAACATGGAAGGAGTGATATTCCTCATCCAACATAGTGTCTTTACTCATTATATCTGACCATAAGGCATTATTGCTTGAAATAAAAATTAAATCTGGTGGCCCAGTGAAACCAAAAACCTTTAGGAACTTTTCAAGGCTAAGCTCTCTCAACTAAGTGACACCTTGGCTAAATTCTGAGCCACACCAAATTCAGTAAACATCATAGCATATGCTGAGCTATTTACAAAATCTCTGTACAGTCATACTGATAGCTGTATACAGCAAGCTGTGCCCACTCATATTAAGAATAACACAAACTCAAAAGACAAGCCACCCTGCTGGAATCACAACATCAGTTGGTTGTACAACAAAAGAAGAAAAATTTTGGCCAAGCGTAGGAGGAACATAGCCCTAAAAGCCCCCTGACCAATCTAAACAGGCAGCTAAGAGGGTTAATACTTCAAAGGCCAAATATGAAGAAAAAATAGCTTCTCAGGTAAAGGACAACGACGCAGTTTTCTACAGCTGTCTGTAACCTCAGGGGAAATATGCAACAATGTGCAGAACCTGTTGTAAATGGCATCACCCACACTGAACTGTAGGCCATGGTCAGCCTTTTGGTTGACAGGTTCAGCTCAAATTTCTCCACCCTGATAGTCCAAAGGAAATGCCACATACCACAACCTTCCCCAACCATTACTAGGGAATAGGTCATCAAAGCACTTTCCAAGGCCAAAACATTGCATCGATGGGCCTAAATAACATCCAGGATACTTAATAAATAGCATGAAACATGATCTCTCTGGTGCACTTGAATTACTTTTCAGCTGGAACCTACAATCAAGTTTTTTTGCCCAAAGAATGGAAGATAGCTACAGTCATTCCCCTGCACAAAGGAGGTCCAACTACTGATCTGGGTAACTACAGACCCATAAGTCTGGCCAGCCTCATATTTAAGGCCATGGAAGGAATCATCACGGACATGATTTATAAAGACGTATGCTGGACCCATCACCGTCTTTGTTAAAAGAAGATTAAGCCTACTAAATCTGGTGGACTTCTTTGAGAGGGTCTTCAAAGCAATGGATGAAGGCAAGACTGTGCACACAGCTTATCTTACTTTGTCAAGGCTTTTGATACAACACCTCACTAAGACATTATATACAAACTCACTAATTTAGGTATAAACCCTTTTATCACCCTCTCGATAGCCAACTGGTTCACTGATAGGACCCAAGAGGTCAAAATAGGTGAGACCACCTCCACCAAGAGGCCAGTCACTAGCAGAGTCTCCCAGGGCTTGGTACTAGACCTGCTCCTTTTTAGCATCTATTTCAGTGAAATGGAAGCAAATACTGAAGGTTTGTGACTGATTACGTTTTCAGATGATTGCAAGTTGGGGGTTATCATTGACTCCCCTACAGACACTATCATTCTTCAAGAAGGCCTATCTTTGGCTAACAAATGCTGCCAAAGCCATGGTTTCAAACTCCTTGCTAAGAAATGCATAATTGTACCCTTTGGGAAGTCAACCATCCCAGCCTATTGCCATGTTGATAATACACCCCTAACCACTCATACAGGACAATGCTTCCTTCGGTATGTACCTGACTAGGCACATAGAGCAACTAGAGCAAAATCTGAGGTTACAAAAAGAATACAAGGCAAAAGAAATCTGCCTTACATAAAGCACCTTAAAGCGTTTTCCCCCTACCCAGTCTCCTATAGATTGCTAAGAGATGATCTATGCCTGGCTTACAAGGCATCCACAAACCCCATACTTACGAATCTCTGGCATATTCGTAAGTTTAACAGTACCAGAAATACAGGGTTTAAGTACTTGAATTTTGTCTGAAAAACAGAACAAGCTGGAAAGACAAATATATATCACAGAAACAGCTTCTCATATGGAACAGGCTTCCCATTCATTTCAAGCAGAGTTTGTCTATTATCCAATTTAAGTGCAACCTAGACCAGTGGATGGGGACTAGAAAATTTACACTGGGTCTGGCAACCATGTCCCTTATGGGCAAAGGTAGCTTATAAATGCATGGCCCTCATTGCCCTATTTGGACATAGGAGGTCATTCTTTCTGGAAAACTTCGCTAGGCTTAGAAAAGCTTCCTGGGTCGTTAGCCTAGTGACACTCAATTAATCTTTGAATCTATAAATAGTTGCTGTTCTTGTATAAATATATTGTTCTTCCTTCCTGTATGTGTACTCAGTAGCCTGAATGGGTCTATGGGGCTCGGACACCATCTAAGATAAAGTAGTTTCAGCATCTACATCCAATGTAGGTGGTTTTTTTTTTTTTTTTTTTTAATTCAACTCTCACATTTATTTAGCTGTCCAATGACTTGCAGTCTAGGAACTAATGGATTATGTATCCTCTCTTCCTTTCCTCAAGGATTTTCAGTCTGCTTGTTTTTTTTCTGTTCAGTTTTTGTTATATTATTTCTCTAATGACAGTCAGGCAAACAAAAAGCATGCAAACCACTTGCAGAGTTTCCTACTATTATGTTGCATAACCTAGTACCACAAATGTGAAGGATGTGCTATGACCTTACGACTGGTCAGGGGTGAATGAAAAGGGTTAGAATAAAAGTTCACTGTCTGCACAGATTAGTCACATTATGAAAAGGCATTTATCAGCTAATCAAAAGATTTTCAGCAACAGCAAGCAAAACAGGTCCATGGCAATTTGCTAAAAAGCAATAAACTAGAAGTCATAGAAAGTACAGTTTTGTACCTACCATAAATGTAGATGTTCGAGTGTTCACCCTTCTGCAGTCATCACACTTGGGTTATCCTGCCGTCAGGCCATCCCGCAGTTGGCCTGAGTTCCAAAGTCTTGGTCCGGCGTCGGTTGCTGTCGCTTCTTCCCTGACATCAGTGCGCCAGGGGTATATAAGAGGCATCCAACGTCATTTTCTTCTGTTTTTCTTGCCCCAGATGTCAGGTGCCCCCAATAGGTAGGCAATATATATATATATATATATATATATATATATATATATATATAGCTATATAAAAAATACATATAAAAATAAAACAATACCTTCAGGCACAAGCAAATACACCACAGAGGTTGTATAGGATAGAATGGTATAGATAAGTCCAACTAGTTCAGAGGGGATGGAGGGAGGGTAACCTGGACTGCAGCAGGGTGAACACTCGAACATCTACATTTATGATAGGTACAAAACTGTACTATGTTCATCGTGTTACCCTGCTGCAGTCATCACACTTGGGTTGAATCCCAAAGCTAAGGATGGGTGGTGGAGTTAAACAGGGTTAGAAGAAGCTATTAGGGCCTGCAAAACTGCAGTGGCAAAACCAGCTCTAGTCTTAGAATATAGAGGTAAGTGATAGTGTTTGGTGAAGGTGTGCACTGAACTCCAAGTTGCAGCTTCCAGAATATCCTTGGTTGGCACCCCCCTGAGAAAGGCTGCTGATGTAGCTGTAGCCCTGGTGGAGTGGGACCTAATGTTAGCAGGTACCGGTTTCCCATGGTGCATGTAGCAGAAACGTATGCAATGTCCTATCCATTTTTAAATGGTCTGTTTTGAGATAGCTTTTCCTTGTGATCCTGCAGCAAAGGCTACAAAGAGCTGGTCAGATTTTCTGAAAGCCTTAGTTTTATCCAAGTAGTAGCGTAATTGCCTGTGAATGTCCAAAGAGTGCAGGAGTCTTTCTCCTTTGTTCTGGGGATTTGGGAAAAAGGTGGGCAAATGAATGTTTTGGTTTAGGGCCACACTGGATACCACCTTTGGCATAAAGGAAGGGTTAGTTCATAGAGAGACTCTGTCTTGATGAAAAATGAGAAAAGGCTCCACTGCCATTAGTGCCTGTAGCTCTGGGACTCTTCTAGCTGAAGTTATTGCTAGTGGCAGGGCAGTTTTCCATGAAATAAATTTTAAATCAGCTGAAAAAGCTGGTTCAAAGGGCAGCAGTGTAAGCTTTTCCAGAACAAAGTTGAGACCCCAAGTAGGTGTTGGTGCTCTCCTGGACGGTCTTATGTTCTTAGCCCCTCTGAGGTACTGTCTTAGGAGTGGATGTGAAAATAAAGGAGGATCCGTGTTGTAATGAGCTGAAATTGCTGAGGCGTGGATCTTAATAGATGAAAAGGAAAGTCCTTTGTGCAACATCTCAGTTAAATATTGTAGAATCTGAGGAATGTTTGGATCTAGGGGATTTTGGCCTTTAGCTTGGTTCCAGGCACAAAACCTTTTCCATTTGTCTGAATAGGTTTTCCTGGTGCTGGGCCTCCTGGCCTCCAGAATGACATCCATAACAGCTTTGGATAGAAGTGTTGGCTGGTTGTTTAGGTAATTTGCCATGCAGCCAGGTTTAAAGTCTTGAGATGGCTGTGTAGAATCTGATTGTCTCGTTGGGTGAGCAGGTGTGGAATTTGTGGTAAAATCCATGGTGGGCCATGGGCCATGTTCCTTAGAATTGGATACCAGTGCTGGCATGGCCAGTCTGGTGCAATGAGTATAATTTGTGGTCTCTCTAATCTGACTTTCAGCAGTACCTTTGCTAGAAGAGGCAGTGGAGGAAAGGCATACACTGTTAATGTTTTCCAACTGAATGAGAGGGCGTCCACTTTCCAAGCTTGTGGATGGAATGTCCAGCAGTACCTTTGCTAGAAGAGGCAGTGGAGGAAAGGCATACACTGTTAATGTTTTCCAAATGAATGAGAGGGCGTCCACTTTCCAAGCTTGTGGATGGAATGTCCTTGTGCAAAATTTTTGAAGTTGGTAGTTTTGGGGGTGGGCAAACAAATCTATGTCTGGGCATCCCAATTTTTGAGTTATCATTGCAAATACTTGTGGATCTAGTTTCCACTCGTAGGGATCCATGATGTTTTTGCTTAGGTCATCTGCCAATGTGTTCTTTCCTGGCAGGAATTGTGCTTGTAATTGAACTTGGTAAGACAGTGCTGTGTTCCACAAGGTCATTGCTTGCCTGCATAGAGGGTAGGAATGTGTGCCCCCTTGCTTGTTTATGTACCACATTACTGTGGTATTGTCCATCTTTATTATTAGTTGTCCTGGGTGTAAGAGGTCCTTGAAAGCTGTTAGGGCATTCTGTACTGCTAGCATTTCTTTTTGATTGATATGCAGATGTCTTTGATCTGTAGTCCATTTGCCCTGAATGCACTGTCCTGCCATGTGTGCTCCCCAGGCATAGTCTGATGCATCTGTTGTCATAGTTTGCCTGGCTGTGGGTAAGGTGAAAGGCTGACCCTTGTTGAGGTGACATGCCTGTGCCCACCATAGAAACTCCTGTTGGAGGCAGGGAATGAGTGGTATCATTGTTTCCAAGCTGTGGCTGTGCTGAGTCCATACGCTTTTCAGGTACCATTGTAATTTCCTCATATGCAGTTTTGCAAATTGTATTAGTAGTATGCAAGATGCCATGAAACCCAAGGCCTGCAGAATTTTTCTTGCAGGGAGTTTGGTCTTTGTTGCCATTGTTTTGAAGTATTGAGTCAGCTGCTGCTTGTCTGGCATGAGATAAGCCATCTGGGCCATTGTATTCAAGCTGGCACCCAGGAATATTATGTTTTGTGAGGGCACTAGTTTTGATTTCTTTTCGTTTACTGTGTACCCTAGGCAACTTAGAAGGTGTTTGACAAATGCCAGATGCTTTAAAAGAATGTCCTTGCTTTCTGCTTGAATAAGGCAGTCGTCCAGGTATGGGTATATTTGAATTCCTCTTTGTCTGCAGTATGCAATTACTGGTGACAGGCATTTTGTGAAGACCCTGGGTGCAGTAGATAAGCCAAAGGGCAGTGCAGAGAATTGATAATGGGTTGAACCTGCAATGAAGCAGAGGTATCTTATGCAATTTTGTCTGATAGGGACATGCAGGTATGCCTCCTTGAGGTCCAATGTTACTAGCCAAGCATTCTTGCCCAGCATGGGAAGAAGCTGCTGTAGTGTTAGCATCTTGAATTTTGGTACTTGTAGATAGGTGTTCAGAATTGAAAGATCCAGAATGGGTCTCCATGCTTTGTCTTTTCTTGGGACTAGAAAGAGTCTTGAGTAAAATCATTGTCCTTGCTCCTGTGTAGGTACCTGTTGAATGGCTCTCATGTCCATGAGAGCTGTAATTTGTTTTTGTGCCTCTGCCCATTGATTTGGTGGCAGGTTTGGCATTCCTTTTATCCTTGGCAAGGTATGAAAGTGGAATCTGTATCCTTGTGAGACAATGTTTAGGACCCATTTGTCTTTTGTGATGATGTGCCAGTTGCCTGCAAAAAGAGCTAATTTTCCTCCCAAGGGAGCTGCCAAGAGAGATTTGCTTGGTAGTTTGAGGATTGAGTCATTGTGTTTGTCTTCTGCTAGCTTGGGGCCTGTCCTCTCCTCCTTTCTGGGTAGCAGTACCCCATTGGCGAGGTTTGTAAGGGCCTTGTGACTGACCTCTGCCCCTTGGGCATCTGTATTTGCCCCTCTGTGATCTGTCCGAAGCTGGAAAGGGCCAGTTTTTTGTTGGCCAATTTCTGCTGAAACGAGGGGGTTGAACCTGTAAAAAATCCTCGACCGTCTGCATAGACTTTGCCTTATCCTCCATTTTCTTTAAAACCTGTTCTGCTTTGACACCAAATAATACATCCTGCTGTAAAGGTGCATCCAATAATTTTGCTTTAACATGATCAGGCAGGGTTTGTTCTTTTAACCAAGCATGTCTACGTATAACAGAGCCAGTAACAGCTGCTCTACAGGAAGCTTCCAATGAATCAAATCCACATTGTAAAGTATGTTTGCCCACCTGTTCAGCTGCATGCAACAGATCCTGCATTTCCTTGAATTCAGACTGTTCAGAATGTGTGCTCATTTTTTGTTTTAATTGAGACATTAGGAATTGCTGATATTTCAGCATGTGAAACTGACAATTTAATGCTCAAATAGCCAGAGTAGCTGAGGTGTATATCTTCTTACCCCATCTATCTAGGGCTCTGGAATACCTTTCAGAGGGTACAGGATTTTTAGCCATAGAAGCTTTAGCCCCTTTGGGACCCTGGGAAATTGTTTCTGGGTCAGCCACAGGGCTTTTATAAAGGAATTTGTGTGAGTCAGGTACTCTGTAGTACCTGTCTGGTTTGGCTGGAGCAGGAGGTAGATAGTCTGGATTTAGACTAGACTCCAAGTAAACATCATCCACAATGTCTAAAACTGGAAGGATAGCAAGTGGTCTGTGCTGGGGTAGTAAAAGGAACTCTCTGAGCCTTTTCTTAGAATCAGAGTAGTCCTGGCCTTCCCAGTGGAAATGTTCCCTCATGGTATGTAAAGTTTCCCCAAAGGAGTAGTCTTCAGGGGGAGATGCTGAGGGAACAGCGTCTTCAGCATCAGAGTCTTCATAAGGGGGAAAAGTGTAATCCTGTTCTTCAGAAGAATCCGAGGAAATTGAAACCTGGTCAGAGGAAGCATAATCCTCCTCTTGTCTTGGTCTTTTATCTGGAGGGGGATGGGAACCTCTGATTAGGGTAATCAGATCTTCAGCCATCTTATGCATCTGTTTCTTAGGCATGGGGCCTTGAACTGTGGAGTGATGTACAGTCTTTTTTGGCTTTAATGGAGTTTTAAGCTTAGCATAAGATTTAATGGTGAGTGTAGTCAGTCTGAAGACACCTTCTGCAACCGAAGGTGTTTCAACTGCACCGGGATCTCTTTCTGCTTTGGTGTCAGAAGGGCCTAAAGAAGATGGCTGCGATGGCCTAGTACACTCCACTTGAGAATCCGCAGCTGTCTGGGGTTCCAATTCTGCTATCGTCAGGGGCTGCGTAGGTGCCTCACTGAAAACCGGAGAACCGGTGACAGGCCCAGCAGAGGCCTCAGAATCTGGCTTATTCCTAGGCTGCCTGTCCTTATCCTTGCATTTTTTATGCATGCCGGTCGTCTGCTGCTCCGGCATGATGTAATTAAATTTTCTACCAAAGTAATGTCGTGCGAAGTCAAAACGGCGTTTGATAGTTCGTTTATTAAACCTAGCACAAAACCAGTACTACATTTAAAAGCATTGTGCTTTGTTAGGGTACAATATCTGTTCTGATTACTCACATTACATATTCTTTAATGGTGAATATTCAATCTGACCACATATTTCACTAAGTTAATGTGTTGTGGTTGAATGAACTTTATCCTCTGTAGTGTGTCCTGTTCATTTTTGTGTCAGTATTTGTATTCAGAAAATATTCACAAGTCCATTCAAATCCACAAACATCTACTATTACTATTACATGCATAACATAGAGGTTTATGAGTAGGTCGCTGATCATAACCTGCTTATGTGTTAGAGGCATGGATACCAAGAAATTCACCTCTTGAGCTTTGCATCCATGTCAAGAACACATAATTAAGGATTATGTCCAGAGACTCTATTATAATTCTTTATAGCGTATGGCACTTTATCTGCTCTGTGCCACTGGTTAAAAAAGGGGGGGGGGGTACTAAATGTTATGCCGGATTTCAAAAGCCATAAAGCACTTTGGGGGGGGGGTGCTAAATGTTTTGCTGGATTTCAAAAGCCATAAAGCACTTGAGCACTGTCAAGACAGATGTAAATCAATCTCTTATGTTTACATTCACCTTCCATGGCTATCAATTGTTGAGATTTTCATAGACTGTCCAGATTTTTGTCTCTTGATTTGGGTCTGTTCCTCATAAAATCTGTGGTTTTCTTATAAATCACAGAAGATTGAAGTCACTAATTGACATATATTTGAGTTTCAGACTTCATATCCTTCAGAAATTGCAAAACACAAATCCTGGTCTAGCAACTTTCTAAGTTTATAAGAGGAAGTCAGGGACCCATTACCAGCACAGACAGCAGGAAGAAAGAAATCACTAGCGTTATTTCAGAAATGGTAGGGGATGCTTAACATTTGTTAAGACTGAGTCTCATTCTATAGCAGATCTTAACTGATTTTGTCTTTTTCTGGATATTGAAGCATAATCACCACACTGCATGCAGTATATTGAGGATTATGATTGGTTCATTGATCATAATTGGTTTATTCTGTGTTCAAGACATGGATGCCAAGAAATTTACCTCAAGAGCAAGTTGTAAGCATTTTGCTAGCTTTCAAAGCCTAAAAACACTATGAGCGCTGACAGGAACACAGTATAACACAGTCCCTTATGTTGACACTGACTGCCATGAGTCTCAGCTGTCCAGATTTTTGCCTGATATGTTTGATCTGTTCCTCATAAATATTTGTTTTTTTGGGCAAATCATTGAGGATTTAAAACACTAACATTGTTGGAGCCTTCCTGTGTCCTGAAAGAGTGCTCTTCAAACTATCTGGAGATATACAGAGCTGAGTATATTTTTCTGGCACTTCAGAGTTGTGTACTGGTAAGATATACAGAGCTGAGTATATTTTTCTGGCACTTCAGAGTTGTGTACTGGTAATTGTTGCTTGACTAATGTTATATCATTGCTGGCTAATTTCAGAGTTGTGCACTGTTATTTTTGCTTCACTGTATAGTTTTTCAGATCTCTGCTGAATGTTCAACCAAAAAAGCAGCAACTACCAAAACGCTGGCTGCTAGAATCTCACAGAACAAACTTCAGCTGAAAAAATGACTGCAAAACTTAAAAATAAGACGTTTTAATGAATAGGGTTAAGCGCTTTCTCTCGCAACGCGAGCTTCATCAGAACGCGTTGCGAGAGAAAGCGCTTAACCCTATTCATTAAAACGTCTTATTTTTAAGTTTTGCAGTCATTTTTTCAGCTGAAGTTTGTTCTGTGAGATTCTAGCAGCCAGCGTTTTGGTAGTTGCTGCTTTTTTGGTTGAACATTGTGTGGATCCATTTCGCTGATTTCTGTTGTTGATAGATCTCTGCTGAAGGTGTTGGTTTTCCCATACCCACCCTATTCCTGTGTTTAAATTTGGAGGTTTTTGCAGTTGCCCGCCCCCACTGTAGATTTGATCTGGGACACTCCCCCCAGTCTCATCTCTTTACCTCATTCTACCTAATACACTCCTTCTGCATTGTTTAGTCATTTTTAATTTAATTGCATTTTTTAAACTGTTTGGTCTAACATTACATACATACTCAGGTGTGCTAGCTTGCACTGTATTTGAATTGTTTTGACTGCTGTTTTAGCTACTTTTCTGTATATAGTAAAAAATATACCTTTCCTGTAACTAGTGTAGTCCAGATTCAGATTTGCTGTATCCAGGACTGTATGTAAGCTTCTGAGCCCCCCCCCCCCCCTCTCAAGCTTTCTGTGTTGGAGGGAAGCCTTCTAGCTTATCAGTGGGAGTGGTAAGCACTAGGTAACCTATCTACCACATAAGGAGTGGTTCTGGCCCGGAAATTGTAGTTATTGGCCGTTTGGGCAGTTTTTCCATCTCTCTCAACTTTCTGATTTAAAAGCCCACATTTGCACTTGTTTCCCCCCTTTCCTGTAACTCGTTTAGTCCAGATACAGATTCTTACTTTTAGAACTTGAATTTGCTTATTCGTGATCAGCACTTGTTCAGAACTTGTAAGCATTAAATAACCTACTAATTACTACAGCACTCAACCTTCCTCATTACCTAGAGGAAAACAGTTTTGGTACTTACTTTCCTCACTTGCTTAGAGAAAAACAGCTCTTGTACTCACTTTCCTCACTTATCTAGAGGAAAATACTTTTTTTATTCAGGCATGTTCCAAGGGTCAGCTCCCAGTGTTCTCTCCTGTCTATCTGATGAATCTGGGCATCTTGGGGCAATGTAGAAATTGCCTCATGTACACAGACAACCCTCTCCTCCTACCACCCAACACTACAACCTGTGAGAGATGCACTTATCTAGCCAAACTGGAGGTAAAGCTCTCTCCAATCAAGACTGAACTTGACAGTCAAGAGGAGAAGGTAAACACTTGCACTGCACCACACTCATCACATAGTCTCACTAAATCTACACCTCCAAAATCCACACATAGAAATACAAAAACATTTGCGGAGGCACTCAATAATAATCTGCTCAAGCAAGAGACCTCCAAAGCAGAAATGCAAGCAACCTCCACCCCCCCAACACAACCCAAATGACACATAGCCCGCAGACTCAGTGTGCCATTCAACCACAGCCAATAATGCAAAACAACGTACCCAACACACTAGCCATAGGCGACTCTATAGACAGGCACTGATGTCCCACTCACCAGGCTAAACAAGGGGAAGGTTACTGTCAGATGCCTGTCGGGTGCCAGGATCTGTCACATAACCCATGCACTCAGGTCACTCCACAACAAGTACAAATATGACTCTGTCATTGTCCATGTTGGTGTGAACGACCTGAGACGTACCTCCCTGGACTACATGAAAAGAGACATGGAAGAGCTCTCCGATCTTGTAGCCCAGGCAGGTATGACCCTAGCCCTGAGTAGCATACTGCCATCACACAGAATGATGACGCAGTACAAGGACAAAATGATTGACTTCAACAATTGGCTAAGCTTCTGGTGCCATTCTAAAGGGATCCAGTATCTGTCTGCCTGGGATGACATGGTCAACAGTCCACGATGCTTTGCCAGAGATGGCCTGCACCTGTCATCCGTGGGATTCTGGATACAGGCTAAGGTTCTTGCCGCCCCTATAGTGCCTTTTTTAGGCAAGGTTCAAATGACAAATTCACCACTGTAACAGGAACAGGCAAGCAAAAACTGAGGGTGATGCTACTCAATGCTAGAAGTCTAAATCTCAAAATGCACTCACTCGAGGCACTCCTTAAAATGGAGAACATCGATATCTGTGCAGTGACTGAGACCTGGTTCAAGGTTTCAGAGAGCACCCCTGCACTACCAGGCTATAACTCATACCACACTTTTCGGCCATGTAACCTGGACCGGAACACCAAAGGCAGAGGTGTATCCATATTCATTAAGGATATCCAAACCTCCAGGCTAGTTGCTCAGCATAATGCAGCTGAGGTTATCCAAGTGCAACTAACTCTGGGCAAAACTGCAATCCAAATTGTAGCTTGCTACAGATCACCCACCATGCCCCAGGATTCCCACTCCTCTTTTCTTGATTTACTGGAAAATATTAGGGTTCAACCAAACACCCTAATAATGGGCAATTTCAACTACCCCACCATTAACTGGGAAAACTACTCGTGTACCAACTCCTTCGCTCAACGCTTTCTGGAATTCATAAACTCCAATGCCCTGGATCAACTTATCCACACCCCCACCAGGGGCAACAATATCCTAGATCTAGTCATTACCAATATGAGTGACCAGTGTTCCACGCTTGAAGTCAATGCCTCATTGGTCCGATCCGACCATAAGCTAATTACCCTAGATATTCACATCCTGCCTCCACCACCACCACCCCCACCCCACCCCATTAAGAAAACCATGGTAAAAAATGTCTCCAAAGCCAACTTCATGCTTAAGACAGAAGTGGTGAACTTCATGACACCCATGCAGATGGACAATACAGTTACGACTACTGAATCCTACACTATTGCACTTTATAAGCACTTACATGAGTGCATGGATCGTGCTATCCCAAACAGAACCAAGACGCTATCCTCCAAAAAAAGGAAGCCAATCTGGTGGTGCCCTGCCATAAACAAACTGTACAACAGAAGGAAGAAACTCTTGCAAAAGAGAGTAAAATCCCATGAGTGGAGGAGCTCCCCGGTCAGCCTCAGTAAGAAGCTGCGATCCCTGATAAAATCCCATTGTCTTGGCTAAATTATTTCATTTTTATTACAGCAGGATTGCATCCCTCATCCCATAAGTTTCCACGTCAGTTTTTTCATCCTTTATTTGAAACTTGTCACAGATTACTAATTGCTAAAACATATATAATTTTGAGTACCTACATCATACTGATATGAATAACTATGTCAAACAATTTAAGTTTCAATTCTTTACATTTTTCTGCTTCGGCTACTAATTTTTCATACCCACCCTTCATGGGCACTACCATAATCCTCAAGTAATTAAGATGATTCTTCTCCTACCTCAGCTAATTAGATCTGTCCAGGCTCCTGCTCTAACCATCTCCCAGATGTATTGCAATGGAATTCACCTTATTACTCCAGACACCTCAGCAAAGGTCTGCAGCTTCTCCAAAAAGATGGAAAATCTGACCTCTGTTTGACAGCTACCAAAGCTAGTTACGAAAACAAAATCACCACTGATTCTAAAGACAACCACAAAGCATTCTATAGCTATTTCAAGAATCTGAATGGCAACACTCAGATCTGCTCTGAGTTACAGCACAATGGCACTAAATATATAGAACCAATTGATATTGCCAACATCCTGGCAGATAGGTTCAGTGATAACTTTACCCCCTCTCACCTCCTAAAGAGCCCATCTCTATACCAGAAGAATGCAAAGTTCCTGTAATCACAGCTGCACAGGTAAAAACCACACTCTCCAAAGCCAAGAACACAGCATCTATGGGACCAGACAACATCCCAGGCTGCATTCTACATGAACTACAGAATGAACTGGCACCTCACCTAAGTACCATGTTCAATCATAGCCTCACGTCAGGCTTTGTGCCTGCTGAATGGCGCACAGCAACGGTTATCCCACTCCACAAGGGGAGAGCCACCACGGACCCTGGGAACTACCACCCCATTAGCCTGACGAGCCTGGTCTGCAAGGCCATGGAACGTATCATCATGGAACTTATAAAGAAAGACATTGGTAATCTCCAAACTCTTGATCCCACCCAGTTCAGGTTTGTAAAAGGCAGATTGTCTCCTAAACCTGATAGACTTCTTTGAAGCAGTCACCAAAGCCGTAGACAAGGGTAAGGTGGTTCACACAGCCTATCTAGAGCTTGCCAAGGCTTTTGACACCATCCCCCACTCTGGAATTATAGATAAACTCACTAAACTAGGTATAAATCTCTGTCACAAGATGGGTTGCCAACTGGCTCACTGACAGAACCCACACTGTGAAAGTAGCAGACTCCAAATCCAACTTCAGACAAGTGGAGTACCACAGAGTTCAGTCCTGGGTCCACTCCTGTTTGGTATCTACTTCTCTGAAGTACAGGCTAACACAGAAGGTCTTTGGCTAATGAAGTTTGCAGATGACTGCAAACTAGGAGCCATAATTGAAACTCCTAACGATGTGGACATCCTACAAAAGGGCCTCACTGAGACAGATGCCTGGTGTCAAAGCCATGGCCTCAAGCTCAATGCCAAAAAGTGCATTGTCATCCCCTTTGGTAAAAACTCTGTACCCATGAACTACAACATAGGCGGTAGTATACTTGACACCGAAAGTGTGATAAGAGACCTTGGGACACAGGTGGACAGTAGTCTCTCCTTTGATAATCACATCGCCACAATAGTCAGGAAATCCTTCTACGTGGCACACCTCATCACAAAAGGTTTCTCATCCAGAAAAAAAGAGGTCATTGTTCCCCTCTGCTCATCACTCAGACCCATTATAGAGTACAACGCCCCTTTTGGTATGTACCTCACAAGACAGCAAAAACTGGAAAGGCCGCAGAAATACCTCACAAAGAGGATTACCGGCCTCAAACAGATGCCCTACTCTGACCGTCTCAAAAAACTCCAGCTTTACTCCGTCGCATATCGCCTACTCAGAGGTGATCTGTGCCTAACATACAAAGCTATGTCAAACCCAGAGCTATTGGACATGCTCCACTTAAAGAAATCCCAATCCCTCCGAGCTACACGCTCTAGGGACCTAAACCTTGTCACCACAATAAACAGAACATGCCAGAGGGATAGATTCCTGTCCCAGAGACTTCCCATACTCTGGAATAAACTACCTATCTATGTCAAACAAAGCTCCTCATTAGCACTCTTCAAGAAAAATCTTGATTGGATGGGAAATAGGAAATTCACCCCGGGGATCACCTCTGTGGCTCTGCTCAACAGTGGCACAGGAAAATAATTTTCTTGGGTGGCAAAAGCCAGGATACCTTTTTGGCTGTGCTAGTATAGGCCCCAGGGCTGATAGCCTAGTACCTACCTATGAACGACATTCATTTAAGTTTCAGACTTTGTATCCTTCAGAAAAGGCATGAACACACATTCTGTTCTAGCTACTTCCTAAATTTATGAAAAGAAGTGAGGGGCACACTAGGTCCAGACTGTTTTTATTCTGCTGCTGTCTTTTCTAGTCATTACTGGTAGGCTTGGCTGACTAACACAAGACCCAGCTTTCACAAGTGAAGCATGGGGTGTTTAACATTTATTAAGATGGGGTTTCATGCTATAGTAGTACTTAACTGATTTCTTTTACCAAATATTGGAACATAATCACTGCACTCCATGCACTACATAGTAATAGTTGATCACTACAGCAGACACTTGTTCAAATAACACTCATTTTACTATTCTGGGCCTGACCCATTTTCACTGCAACTGCTAGTCCTGATGCTATTTTATTATCCCATACCCTTTACGCTTCATCTTTGACAACTCTTAGAGAAAGCTTAGACACAATTATGCCATTTGTAAGCACATTGTTTTTTCTTCTCTCTGTTACCTCATGCAGTCCTTTGTAATCTGTTATCCCTTTTTACATATTTCTCCTACCTTTTTTTTTTCATTTTCTACTCCATAAACAGGTACAGGCTTGCCTCAGATGTCACTGTCTTTTACCTGTTTCTTAAACTGTGAACTCTTTAAATCCTGCCCTAATCTCAAAGATGTCCAAAGCCACCTAATGGCAACACTGCTCCTCAGCAATTACTAAAACACAAGCCAAAAGCAACACCAAACATCTCACATAAGCCTACACCCAATAGTCCCCCAAAAGTAAAGCCCATACCCTTGTCATCTGGGACTCCGTTGTGTGATACACAGATGCCCCACTGACCAGGTTACACAAGAAGATAAACATTAGTGTCAGTCTACACAGCTTCAAGTTTCTTCTTCCCAGTATCCCAGCCAATGATCAGCAATACATTGCATGTAAACTGTATACACTCTTCCCATACATCTAGTATCCGCCCATATCACTTCACATTTTTCACCTTATTTGGAATATTGTGCCATTCATTAATGGCCTCTACCTAGCAGACATTTCATCCAGTCTGGCTCCCTCGCTTTCCACTTATATAGCTGCCCTTCCTATTCCTCTCCACTAATATATCTTTCTAGCACTCCTCCCCATAATGATTTCAAAATCTGCAAGAAGTTTATTTTCTCTAACATTTCTTCTGTGTGTACCAGCCTTGCATCTGTTTGTTATCCTCTCTCTTTTCTATATCTATTCATTCCTGTCAGCCTGTATTATGCAAGTCATTAAACTGTTCCTTCAAAGACTTATCACCTACTAGTATCTACAAAAAAAAAAAAAAAACACTTTTCCAATGATAAAACTCTTTGCTTTGCTCTGGTAAGAATTCACCATTTTGATTCCCTTAACAAGTTGCATATAATTAAGGTATCTTTTTGTTCCAACCACCATCCCTCAAAGCCTTCCACTTTGATTCTAGGAATGTCCCTCAGTTCCACATAATCATGAAGGATCATTCTGCTGTTAACATCCACCTTAACTATTTTCTTCTATTCTTCCTGGCTACAGGGTGGTCTTATTGTTCCTAGGCATATCTCACTCACCCCTTGTACTTTGAGCTACAAGACTTCACCCAGTCCTTTATTCTCTGCTACATCATTCATACTGAAATTTCCCCCTGTTCTTCCAAGAGATAGTGAATTACTTGCCAACACAACACAAACTACTGGGTGATACCTCTACAAGTCTGTTGTCTTGAGCACATCCCATTGTCTTAGCTAAATTATTTCATTTTTATTATAGCAGGATTGCATCCCTCATCCCATAAGTTTCCACGTCAGTTTTTTCATCCTTTATTTGAAACTTATCACAGACTACTAATTGCTAAAACATATATAATTTTGAGTACCTACATCATACTGATATGAATAACTATGTCAAACAATTTATGTTTCAATTCTTTACATTTTTCTGCTTCAGCTACTAATTTTTCATACCCACCCTTCATGGGCACTACCATAATCCTCAAATAATTAAGATGATTCTTCTCCTACCTCAGCTAATTAGATCTGTCCAGGCTCCTGCTCTAACCATCTCCCAGATGTATTGCAATGGAATTCACCTTATTACTCCAGACACCTCAGCAAAGGTCTGCAGCTTCTCCAAAAAGATGGAAAATCTGACCTCTGTTTGACAGCTACCATTTTTTGAATTTCCTACCTTTACTTTTCGTGTGTGTGTGTACTAGGTTAATGGCTCTAGGGCCTATATATGTGTGTGTGCACTAGGTTATTGGCTCTAGGGCCTATATAAGCCTAGCCAAATGGTACCCTGGCTTTTGCCACCCAAGAACATTATTTTAATTACTTTCCTGTGCCCCTGTCAAGCAGCCACAGAAGTGATCCCTGGGGTGAATTTCCTATCTCCCATCCAATTATCAAGATTTTTTCTTGAAGAGTGCTAATGGGGAGCTTTGTTTGATATAGATAGGTAGTTTGTTCAGAGTATGGGAAGTCTCTGGGACAGGAATCTATCCCTCCAGCATGTTCTGTTTATTGTGGTGACAAGGTTTAGGTCCCTAGAGCATGTAGCTCGGAGGGATTGGGATTTTTAAGTGGAGCATGTCCAACAGCTTTGGGTTTGGCATGCCTTTGTATGTTAGGCAGAGATCGCCTCTGAGCAGGCGATATGTGACAGAGTAAAGCTGGATTTTTTTTTAGATGGTCTGCATAGGGCATCTGTTTGAGGCCGGTAATCCTCTTTGTGAGGTATTTCTGTGGCCTTTCCAGTTGTAGATGTCTTGTGAGGTACATACCAAAAGGGGCATTGTATTCTATAATGGGTCTGATGAGTAGAGAGGAACAATGACCTCTTTTTTTTCCTGGATGAGAAACCTTTTGTGATGAGGTGTGCCATGTAGAAGGATTTCCTGACTACTGTGGCAATGTGATTATCAAAGGAGAGACTACTGTCCACCTGTGTCCCAAGGTTTCATCACATTTTTGGTGTTAAATAGACTACCAGCTATGTGGTAGTTCATGGGTACAGAGTTTTTACCAAAAGGGATGACTATGAACTTTTTGGTATTGAGCTTGAGGCCATGGCTTTGACGCCAAGCATCTGTCTCAGTGAGGCCCTTTTGTAGGATGTCCACATCGTTAGGAGTTTTTATTATGGCTCCTAGTTTGCAGTCATCTGCAAACTTTGTTAGCCAAAGACCTTCTGTGTTAGCCTGTACTTCAGAGAAGTAGATACCAAACAGGAGAGTACCTAGGACTGAACCCTGTGGTAGTCCACTTGCCACTGGTCTGAAGTTGAATTTGGAGTCTGCTACTTTCACAGAGTGGGTTCTGTCAGTGAGCCAGGTGGCAACCCTTCTTGTGACATAGGGATTTATACCTAGTTTAGTGAGTTTAAAATTCCAGAGTGGGGGATGGTGTCGAAAGCCTTACCCTCATCTACAGCTTTGGTGACTGCTTCAAAGAAGTCTATCAGGTTTAGGAGACATGATATGCATTTTACAAACCCAAACTTGGTAGGGTCCAGAGTTTGGAGATTTCCAATGTCATTGTTCATAAGTTCCATGATACATTCCATAGCCTTGCAGTCCAGGCTCATCAGGCTAATGGGGTGGTAGTTCCCGGGGTCTGTGGTGGCTTCTCCTTTGTGGAGTGGGATAACCATTGCCATGCACTATTCAGTGGGCACAAAGGCTGAGGTGAGGCTATGATTGAACATGGTACTTAGTGGGGTGCCAGTTCATTCTGTAGTTAAACGCAGCCTGGGATGTTGTCAGGTCCCATGGATGCTGTGTTCTTGGCTTTGGAGAGTGTATTTTTTTTATCTGTGCAGCCATGACTGCAGGAACTTTGCATTCTTCTGGTATAGAGATGGGCCCTTTAGGGGATGAGAGAGGGATGCTATCTGCCAAGATGTTGGCAATATCAGTTGGTTCTGTATATTTAGTGCCATTGTGCTGTAACTCAGAACAGATCTGAGTGTTGCCATTGAAATTCTTGACATAGCTACAGAATGCTTTGTGGCTGTCTTTAGAATCAGTGGCAATTTTTGATTTTGTAACTAGCTTTGGAGGATTTTATGAGGGATCTCAGCTTCTTAGGCTGACCATGGAGTTCCTCCAATCATGGTATTTTACTCTTTTTTGCAACAGCTTCTTTCTTCTGTTGTAGAGTTTGTTTATGGCAGGGGACCACCAGATTGGCTTCCTTTTTGTGGAGGATAGCATCTTTGTTCTGTTAGGGATTGCACGATCCATGCACTCAGAAGTGCTTATAAAGTGCAATTGTATAGGATTCAGCAGTCGTACCTCTATTATCCATCAGCATGGGTGTCGTGAAGTTTGCCACTTCTGTCTTGAGAAGCGTGAAGTTGGCTTTCCAGAGTTTTATGGTGGTTTCCCTAATGGGGGGTGGGATGCATATGCCTAGGGTCTGACCAACGAGGAATTGACCTCTGGTGTGGAACACCAGTTACCCATGTTGGTAATGACCAGGTCTAGGATATTGCTGCCCCTGGTGGGGATGTGGATAAGTTGATCCAAGGCATTGCAATTTATGAATTCCAGAAAACATTTAGCACAAGAGTTTGTACACAAGTAGTTTTCCCAGTTAATAGTGGGGTAGTTGAAATCCCCCATTATTAGGGTGTTGTACCCTAATTTCCCATGTATCAAATGAGGAGTGGGAATCCTGGGGCATGGTGGTGGATCTGTAGCGAGCTACAATTTGGATTGTGGTCTTGCACAGAGTTAGTTGCACTTGGATAATTTCAGATGCATTATGCTGAGCAACTAGCCTAGAGGTGTGGATATCCTTTATGAATATGGACACTCCTCTGCCTTTAGTGCTTCGGTCCAGGTTAGGTGGCCATAAGGTGTGGTAAGAATTATAGCCTGGTAATGCTGGGGTGCTCTCTGGAGCCTTGAACCAGATCTCTGTCACTGCACAGATGTCTATGTTCTCCATTTTAAGGAGAGCCTCGAGTGAGTGCAATTTGAGGTTTAGACTTCTAGCATTAAGTAGCATTACACTCAGATTTTGCTTGTACCTGTTATGATGGTGAATTTGTCATTTGAATCTTGCCTAAAGGCACTATAGGGGTGGCAAGAGCCTTAGCTAGTATCCAGAATCCCAAGGGCGACAGGTGCAGGCCATCCCTGGCAAAGCATCGTGGTTTGTCGATCATCATCCCAGGCAGACAGATACTGGATCCCCTTAGAATGACACCAGAAGCTTAGCCAATTGTTGAAGTCAATCATTTTGTCCTTGTACTGGGGATATCATTCTGGTTGATGGCAGTATGCTACTCAGGGCTAGGGTCATACCTGCCTGGGCTACAAGATCGGGACAGCTCCTCGTCTCTTTTCATGTAGTCCAGGGAGGTACATCTTGGGTCATTCACACCAACATGGACAAAGACAGTCATTTTTTTACTTCTTATTGAGTATCCTAAGTGCATGCATTGTGTGGCGGATCCTGGCACCTGACAGGCAACTGACAGTAACTTTCTCCTTGTTTAGGCTGGTGAGTGGAACATAAGTGTACCTGACTATAGAGTCATCTTTGACTAGAGTGTTGGGTACGTTGTTATGCCTTATGGGCTGTGGTTGAGTGACACACTAAGTTTGTGGGCTATGTGTCATTTAAGTTGTGTTGGGGGGTGGAGGTTGCTTGTGCTTCTGCTTTGGAGGTCCCTGTTGCTTGGGTATATTTTTTTTTTGAGCCTCCGCAAATGTAGGTGTGTGTGTGTTTCTGTAGGTTTTGAGGGACTATGATGAGTGTGGTACAAGTGTTTACCTTCTCCTCTTGACTGTTAGTCCAGTCTTGGGTGAAGAGAGCTTTGCTTCCGGTTTGGCTATATAAGTGCATCTTTCACAGGTTGTAGTGTTGGGTGGTAGGAGGAGTGGGTTGTCTGTGTACATGAGGCAATTGCTGCATTTCCCCAAGATGCCCAGATTCATCAGGTAGACAGGAGAAAACACCGGGAGCTGACCCTTAGACATGCCTGGATAGGTGCTCATTTATTAAGTACTAAAAACTGTTTTCCTCTACACAAGTGGGGAAAGTTGAGTGCTGTAGTAATTTATAGCTTATTTAGTGCTTACCATGAGTTCTGAACAAGTGCTGAGCTCAAAGGAACATATCTGAGTGCTGAAAGTAGAAAACTGGCTAGTTATAAGAAACAAAATTTAAGCTAGAAGGCTTCCCTCCAACACAGAAATGCTTGGGGGCTCAGAAGCTTATAAATAGTTCTGGATACAGCAAATCTGTATCTGGACTAAACTACTTACAGGAAAGGCAGTAAACAAGCTTAGAAATTTTTTTTTTTTTTTTGTAAAGGGGAAAGGAGGAGCAGAAACTAAGTGGGTTGGCCTTCTCAAATGTTCTCCATGGATTGGGTAGAATGAGGTAATGACACTAGACTGGGAGGAGTGTCCCAGATCAAATTTACAGTAGGGGCAGGCAACTGCAAAGCCACAAAGTATAAAAACAGGATACCAATAGGGACAGAGGGTGGGAAAGGAAAATCAGAACAAACCCAACCAGATGCTTAATTGCAGAAAATTTCTAGCTAATACCTCACACACAGTGAAACTAGCTAGCAAAGTATATGCAGACAAAAGTGGTATAAATAACTTGGAAATAAGCAAAAAGCAGGATATGTAATGTTATATATCATAGATTAGTTGGCTCAGATCACTTTGTCCGACTTCCTCCGATTAGCTCAGTGTGAAATGGCAGAAACACTCGCACATATATATGTGTGTGTGTTTATATATGTATAAAATGAACATTTTTGTTTTCCTTCATTCAACTTTCTATTGAGTCGATCTTCTGAATGGGATTTTTTTCCCTATATCATCTTCTCATGAGTTTGAAGATATATATTCGTAGGAGCACTATAAGTGCAAATGTTGCTTAGTGTAAAATGGCATTTTTTCCAAAATTGGTCACTGCAGAGGAACTTACACAACATGCAGTAACCTTGGGTTTTATATTAAGATGTAGAAGGGCAAAACCCCTTGCACTGGTGTGTTAGGAGCTTAGTCCTCAATGGCAGAAATCTGAATTTGAATCCTAGTTCAAACTGATTTTTTTTTTCAGGTTCAAGTGGAATTAGAACAATTTGTATAGCCAGTATGAAAACGTTTGAAGAAATAATTGTGCTCTCAGGATTAAAAGTTTTTTGACATATCCAGACTTACCAGCATCATACTTTTCTTCCTCCTATTTGTCTGTGTTTTTGCCTAACATGATCTAAAGTTATCTGCCCCATCTTACATTCTGAAATAAAGCCTATAAACATTCAAAACAGTTTATCAATAAATGGCTTTAACCTTATAGCCATTATGTTTGCAGGTTTCTTTGCATCTTTCAGTAGCAAGGAGATCAGTCTGTGGTTACTGAACTCAAGTACTGAATCTTTTTTTCATTAGCACTAAAACCACTAAAGTTTGGTCTTGTCCAGTCTTCTCACACTCCCTCTTAACCTAATCTTGCTGAACTCTTTCATCAGCGGTGTTCTAATTACATTGCATAGAATGTTATAGGTCAAGCTAAGCATTTATCTGTGCCAGATATTTTTAATCCTGGAAGGGTACATAGTGCCTCTTAAATGTCCTGTTCCTTAATATCCCCTCATTCATTTTTCCTCCGTATCTTTTCTCTAATAGTCTGACACAGTCTACTTCACTTTATCATTACTTTTGTGTTTTGCTTCTTTATTGCATTGTTGTCTTACTAGCCTGTTAAATTCTTCCCACCAAGACATCATTAGTTCCTGCTAATTTAGAACTTTCAGTTCTGTAAGTTTCCCCATCTTAATAAAAACAAATAATATTCCATACAGTCACATCACTCAAAGCTTTATACTAGTAGAGGGTCCTTATCTAATTTTCTCAAGTATCAGTACATTACACTGTCTCATTCTTATCAGCTACCCCCTCCCATTTCTGCCATTTCTCCAGTATAACAGTTTTTCACTGCTTGCTAGGTCCCTTCCATTTCTTTACCAGTCCAAGAAATCAATCCTAGCTAAGGTTTCAAAGAAATCAATCCTAGCTAAGGTTTCATGAATTAATATTGATGTAATATTCTGTTACCTGTGGGTGGAAAACACTTCACATATTTGCTAAGATACATTATTTTATCAGCATCTGTAACATTGTGCTAGAATCCATCCTTTTTCCTTCCCTTTCTGGCCCAACCTGTCCATTATTCCTACCATAACCAACTCTCCTTACCCTCAGTAACGTCACCTCCAGACAACCGTGCTGCAAATCTCCTAAGACCACTTCAGTGCCTTTTCATGTATTTATCTATTTCTGCATCAGTCACCAGTTTACTCAGCCCTGCACCTACCTGTACCAGAACCTACCTTTATCTGTCATCCCATAGCTCCTTTATTAGCCTAATACAAAACATTATCAGTGAGCTGCTTTCTTCTAGAGAACAATAACCTTGTTCTTGGATGGCCCACCACACTACTGCTGCCATCATTAACCCTCATGCATTCTTGGCTGATTCCAGATACAGCCTTCTTTCATCGAGCTCACTAACTTTGCTACAACCACTGTCTCAGCACTCGCCTCTGAAAATTCTCCCTTCCTTCTTTGTCCACTAGACACCTCATGCGTCTTCATTTTCTGTCTTTCAAGAGACGGATTTGAACCTCCTGTGTCCATATGCAATACACATTTTGAAATCTGTAGCACTTTCTTTAATTCTGTCCACTCACTCCATTCTTCTCCGTCTTCCTGCAGCAGCTGATGTATTTTTGGACAAGGTGCAACAACAACTACAAAAATGTTGTAAGGACTGAACATGAGCCACTCTAAATGAGATTCCATGTATTTTAACAGTATTCTTTGAAACATGAAAAGAGCAAGAAAAGGCTACTTCACAAAAAACTGATAGCAATATTGATCTTGGATGCAATATTGATCTTGGATGCACAAGCTTTTTGTGTATCTTGATTTGTGTTTTGTTAAAATAACAACTCTACAGTCAAGTTTAGGTCAGCCCCCCCCCCCCCCCAAAAAAAAATACACATGCACACACACACTCCACATGCCAGAATGTCCAAAATGTCACACTCTTATCCGTACACACACAGCACACATATGCATGCATGCACGCAGATGCATGCACGCACGCACACATACTTGTCAAACTGTTAGCACAAGAAATCTGGACAAAGCCTAAAATAATGGGGGTCAAAGGTCCAGAAAATAGGGACAGATTTTAAATATCGCTCCTATAAACTTAGAAAGTTGCTTGAATACAGGAGTTGTTAGCATGCATTTTCTGAAGGATAAAACTCAAATGCATGTTATTTAGACTTCAATCTTCAGTGATTTGCCAGAAAAACAGAAATTTTATGAAGAATAGATCAATAATATGGGGCAATAATCTGGACATTCAGCTAAAATCTAGACAATGGAGATGTATCTCATACACACACAGTCTCACACAAACTCCAAAATCAGGAAAAAGACCAACTTAAGCGCCTTTCAGTTCTGTTATGTTCTAGTCTCACATTAGCTCATAAACAGCCATCACAAGACAACATCAGGAAAGTGAAACAGTTGTAAAAGCTGTAACATACTTCGTGTTACCGCACACAAAAAAGTGTGTAAGTATATAAAGTGTAATCAGCTTTTAAAGGTGTTAAAGGATCAACAATACAGTTCGCTTCTGCTCAATGTTTGTGAAGTAGCACCGCATGTATTATAGCTTTAAAAATTGTAAAACACCTCGCTGTTCTACAATGTCTTTTTCTTATCTTTTTTTTTTTTTTTGTTTCTTCTATATATCTCATAGTATATTGGAAAAGTTAAAGCTTCAAGTCCCATAAAGAATTGTTTGACAGCACACCTGTCAAGCTTCACTTTGTTCCTTTGTCCAGCTGAATTTTTTTAAATCCAGTTCAAAAATATATAAAAACTCTGTTATGATCAGAGACCCAGTCGTAACATGTGTGTAAGAAGGAAGTGATCAAAGTGAACAGGAGTGCACAGGAATAACATTTCTGTGCTTCTACAATAGTAAACGAGTTTCTCCACATCTTTCTGCTTTTATCTCTTTACTTAATAGCACATTACTGATGCAGTTATTTTAAGTACTTCTGTCTTAAACCATGACTTGTTTTAAGTAGTATTTTAAGAGACGCATCTAATTTTGATTCTTTTTCAGGACAATGCTTTTAAATTATTTTCAGAACTCCTCAGCATAGTGTTCATTTACTGTTACTGCATAAGAAGGAAATACTGAAGTGGTGATGAGGAAAGAAGATGTAGTCCATGAAGGACAAAATATGAAGGTAAGAATCAGGCAATATTGTGCTAAACAGTTAAGTCAACTGTTTTCTTTAATGTACAAACAAACCCATGGAATGTTAAATAGCTGTATAATGACTCTGGGCTTTTGGAATCCTGATTTAACTTATCTTGCTTGGTGGAACTTTGGTTTTGGGGCAGCACAGTTTATCACATCCTACCTAAAAAATTAGGAACAGAGGCAAAAATAATAAAAGACAAATGAGGAACATTTTTTTTTAAATAGTAATGTATCAGTCAATCAGAAAACTGACAAAATAAGAAAAGATGAGCTCATCTGAAAAGTAAAACATCTGACTTTTTTATGATTACAGTTCTTAATGTTTTACCACAAAAAGTACAGATTTTATGAGTGACAAAACAAAATTCTGAGGCAAAATCAGAGAGTTCTCTAAAAATCAACAGATGAGAGGTACAGGGATGCTTTTTTCTGGCTTAAAATGGAATGTGCAAGTCACAGTGGGATGATGTATGCAGCCCACCAAAACAAAACCTGTCATGAGTGAACTGCATCTCTGTGTTATTAGCAGAACTTTTGTTTTCCTGCTCTCAAGGTGAGTATTATTCCAGCATTAATGTGGATCAGACACCAAGGCCTACAGGGTCATACACAAGTCATTTATCAGACGTTAAGTTTCAGTTCCTGTGTCACATTACAAGTACAGTACAGTCAGCCTTTTAGGGAGTTCCCTGTGAGAAATGATTTGCATGTCGCCAGTGGAAATTTAAACTGCTAGGAGGATTGTTCTATCTCAGTCAACTATTTCATACAGAGATTAGTGATACATTAGGCACAGCTTCTTTGTAGAAATAATCACACCCAGACAAATTAATGCAATGTAAAAATTAATTGGTGATATAAAAGTATGATACCAAATGACAGCCATTTGAAAGACATGGAAATATTAAAAACAGACTAGCCAAAAAAGCAGAACTAACATGTACATCAGTGGTAAGCATAAGCAAATAGTCTGAGTGACATGCTTTTGTCTGGGGTTGATTCTTTCAGTAGCTTTATCTGATAGACAGGTTCAATTCTTTCAGTTTCCATTTTCATCCTGTATGACTCTGAGCAAGTCGATTAAACAAAAAGTGTTCTTTATTATGCTAATAAGAGGTGCTGGTGTTTAGTGGACTTGTAACTGAGCCGATGAGATGACGAGGGTAATAGAGTATAAACTGGCTTTCTGTGTGGATGCAGAATGTTAAACCCTCAGTTTCTTTAAAATGCAATGAATAAAATGGCTATTTTAGTGCATTATTTTATTTTTATGTTACATTTGTTGACTGGGATGGTCCGATTGGATGCATGTCCATTTTCAGCGGAGGCATGGGGAGAAAAGCTCCAAGGGTAAGCAGATACAGCATTACATAATACCAGCATTACATATTACAAACAGACTATTTACAGAGATTACATAAGTAAGCAAGTTAAACAAGTTCCATAGATTAGAGTTAATCCCGAGCGTAAATCAGGATTAAATTAAATTACACAGTAAAATGGTTAACAGATTTTTACACATTCTAGAGAGAGTTAGCCAGGCTTGATACAATGACATAGCCAGTTAAGTGACAAATGTTGTCTGAGTCTAGTTTTAAATTGACCTAAGGTGGAAAGTAAGGTAATATCAGCTGGAAGAAAGTTCCAGGATCTACTGACAGTTTGCAAAGAGAGTCACCGGCTGTGTTATTAATTTTTGCTAGTCTGAATTAGTAGTTTGTTAGAGGATCGAAGTGGTCTAGGATTGTTATAGGGGGTGATAATATTTTTAAGTGCAGGAGTATTGTCCGGATTATAGAGGATTTTATAGGCCATAATCAGTTGGTTATACTGGATTAGGCTGGGTAGTTGGTTCAAGCCACCCAAGCTGGTTTAGATTTATGCAATGATGTGTCCTAAACGGCAGCCCAGTGGCAAACCTGGCAATGTGATTGTAGCAAATTAAGAGTTTAAGGACAGTCTTGTTTAAATTCGAGAGTAGAGGGGATGCATACTGAAGGGTTGAAAGAAGGTGAGAGCGAGCTATGGCAAATTTAGCTGGAGGGGTTAGGAAGGCTTTTAGTCTGTAAAGTGACCCTAGCTTTTTATTGATGGTTTTGATAGTTTGGTTAACATGTAGGCCGAATTTTAGATTATTATCTATGATTACACCTAATAGTTTTGTAGAGGGGTCAGGGGAGATTATTGTGCCATCTGAATTTATGGTAAAGGTGAAAGCGGTAGACCTACGTGTTGGTGAAAATAACAGCATTTTAGTTTTTTTTAGGATTTGGGATCAGACAACATTCAGAAAACCAGTTTTCTATTGTATTAAAGGTGGTCTGAGTAGCTGACCATAACTCTATTGGAGATGTGGCCGAGCAAATCAGAGTAGTCATCAGCATATTGGATACAAATCAGAGTAGTCATCAGCATATTGGATACAGCTGACTTAGGTCGTTAATGAAGATGGAGAACAGCAAGGGCCCGAGTATAGAGCCTTGTGGTACTCCAAGGGTGCTAGGTAGAAGGTTAGAGTTTGTTCTGCCAGAGGACAGCCTGCTGTCAACCATTCAGGTAGGATTGAAACCATTGAAGGGCTCTAGTATCTAGACAGAATGTTTGCAGGGTGTGGATTAAAAGTTGGTGATCAACCATATCGAATGCCTTGGAAAGATCTAAGAAGAGGGCTGAAGATATACAATTATTGTTACGATTATGGTTTATGGTGTTGGTAAAGGCTAGGAGGGCTGAAGTAGTGCTGTGATGAGGACGGAAGCCATGCTGAGTGTCTGCCATAAGGTGATTCTGTATTAGGTGGTGCATGAGTTGTCTGAATACATTTTTCCATAATCTTTGCAAGTGGAGAGAGTATAGCTATTGGCCTATAATTGGAGAATTCAGTAGAGCTGCCTCCTTTGTGAAGTGGGATTACATAGGATATTTTCCAGCTGGTGGGAATTTTAGCTTCTACTATGGTTCGATTGATTAGTATTGAGATGGGGTAAGAAATAGCATCAGCTGATTTTTGTAGGTACTCGGCAGGGAGGTGATCAGCAGAAAGTGTAGTGGGTTTTAATTTTTTGATCAAGGTACAGATAAGTGAAGTGGCGATTGGTTGGAAGCTGAATGTGAGTAGGTTTCTAGGGGTGCTACTTTCAGGACCAGAGGAGCTAGGAGGTAGTTGGTTAGCTAGGGCTTGAATTGTCTCAGTAAAGAATCTGTTAAACCCCTGAAGATGTTTGACAGTTTTATCAATAGTAGCAGCAGGGAGTGGGGTTGAAGTTTGTCCAGGATGTAGTAGATTGTTTAAACCTGCCCAAAACTTGAGGGTTATTTTGATTTACTGTCTGTAAATTACAGTAGTATTGTTTTTTGTCTTGTAAAATGGATATTTTAGTTTCATTCCTGGATTGCCTGTATTTAATGTGATCTTGGGGGTCTTTAGAAGAACGCCATGCTTTGTTTCTAAGGGTAATTTTGAGTTTAGACTCTTAGAAAGCGATGGCAGAGTTTTTGCCTTTGTTCTCTTTGAATGAACAGGTGCATGCAAATCAAGGATCTCAAGGAGTTTGTTAAAGTATGCTACTGCTTCCTCTAAGGGGAGGTGTTTTAGAATAGACCAATTACATGAGTTTAGTTCTTGTTGGAATTTGGCAGGGTCAAAGTTTATATTTCTAACCTGTCTGAGTAAGGGTTGTTGGGGAATTAATGGCTTTGTGCTTAATTACATATGTGAGAAGGTGATCGCTTAGGCCATCAGGGAGGGTACCAGAGGTGTACAGTTAGGGGTGACTATTTAGGAGTACCCAGTCAAGTATGCTTTCTTTTTGGTTGGGTTTACCTATCCTGGTAGGGGTGGATATGATTTGTGTAAATGCATGCAGGTTAATATGGGTGGTTGGGGATTCTGAGGAACAGGTGCCCCAGTCTGTTAGTCTCCAAGTAGTAGGGTTTCTTGGGAGTAGTGACATGATAGCCAGTGCAGGATATCTTTTGAGTGTAGATATATTGTTACCTGGGGGTATGTACATACAGATGATATTAATTATTACTAATGATGACAATATAACAAGCTCAGTCTGTGCATGTTCATGACCTACAACTAGGGTACAACACACTTTTTTGTTAGTACATCATAGTGCCAGTTAAATCACTTGATTTTTTCTGCACCTTTCATAATAAAAACTTGTAATCAGTCCCAAGTACTATTACACACACACACACACACTATATATACATACACACACATATACATAAGACAAATCATACAGTACAAATACAACACTCTACCTAGTAATCTGAGTAACGTATTAAGTTCTGGATAGCCATGAAAGGCAGCTTCAGAAGCAGATATACAATACTCCAGAAATATCATACAGAGTAGTATGGCAACCAATAACAAGAAACCATTGCATAATCTCAGAAAGGGGAAGACTTTCTGAACTCAGAGTCAGAAAGCTATGACCCCATCATAATTTCTGATACCATATTCCTACCTCTGCCATAGTTTCTGCAGTTGGAGTTAGTTCAACAATAATAATATAAATAACACAGCTAGTGGACATATATGGCTGCAGTTTAACACTTCTCGTACCACTTGTATCCCAGCTGTAAATCCTTCACTTGAATGCTTATGGATTAAAAGAATGTACTAGACTCTTCTGTTTTGTAAACCTTTTACAAATGGGTTGCAGTGCAGCCAAATGAGCTGTCAACAAAACATGAATAGTCAAATCAATAATTTCAAAGTATGGCAGAGCAAAACATGTTGGATATTAGTAAAACTAGTAAAGTACGATGTGCAGATTCATCTAAACCTAACAGTTGAAATCAGCCATTTTAGAAAAGTCTGGGTCTGGTTATTTATTCACTCACATCTCAAATGATCAATGGAGACGATTGCTAGAAAGGTCAATTTGGGTTGGAAAGAGTACACCGTGAGTCACCTGTAGCTATCAATAGTCTCTCTTAACTATTGGAGGAACTTCTGGATGGATTACCAGGGAACACTGACAGCCAGAAACAGTCTTGAACAGGGAAATGTAGTGGTTTGGCCACAGATTCATTAACTAACAAAAAGGCAACAGATGACCACTATGGCAATGATTAATGTACCCCTTGAAGGGTAATAATGGGGACATTTGGAAATGTTACAGATATTTGCTCTTTTTAGGGAAAGGAGGAGTAACTGGTTTGCTATAGACAAATAACTGTTTATTTTCTATGTTGCCTCAGCAAGCTTAATTGGTTTCACCGGGCAGACCTGGGTGGACCTTGAATAAAGTTTAGAGGGTTGATTCAGACTGTTCCATGCTTAAGTTCAAGGAATGTTTAGCTGTTTCTGAACTCATTTTATTAAAAAGAAAACTGCTCCTTAAAGCCCCCTGCCTCCAGCTTACTGCTGGTATTTCTTAAATTCGCCCCTTACACTCATATCTATATTTCTAACTTTACCCACTTGTAAACCTATTTTCTTCCTGCATACTGTCTTATTCTAAACCTCTGCAATCTGTATTATCCTCCCCACTACTTACCTGTACTCCTCCTTCAACTGAGTTTTTCTTCCATTCTCTTCTTGCTTGCTGTTTACACCTACTTTTATTCTGACCACTGTTCCCTCCCCCTTCTTTCCATCTAATCAATCTCTGCCTTACTTTAGCCCCTCCCCCTCTCATCTACACTCATCAAGTACATTCACTCCCACCCAACCCTTTAAAGTCTGTACTCACATCTGATCCCCTTCCTACTACTAGGCTCAACCACACTTCCATAAATCCTATAAAACTTAACATATAATTCATACACCCTCTTAATGTGCACTCTTTTTTTACTGTTCCAAACCTTCCACATCCCCTTTATCCTCTTACTATTTCTAATCCCATTACACCATGCTACCTCCTACTCCACCAGCCAACCACCCTCCTTTCTGTCCCACACCCCCACTCACAACCACCATCCTTAGCCCACAGACACATTTTCACACTATTTCCTCCTCTTTAGTCCAGCCCAACCCACTCCATTACTTCAACCAAAAAATTATACCATCCTTTATAAAACATCATATACCTAAACCAATGTTATACTGTCCAGAACACTTGGCAAACCAAATCTCCTACTACTATCTTTCTTTAACATCCTCTGTCTAGCAAGGGATATACACCCCAACCCTGGACCTAATACATCCACTCAACTCAATCCCCCAGTCACAAGCTATATGACCATCCATAAAAACCTTAAACTATTTGCAATCAATACCCAGAGTCTCAAAAATAAAACCTCCCACTTTCATGCCTGGCTAAACCACAACCTACCTGATATTGTTGCCATCTCTGAGACATAGCTTAAACCCCACATCTCTGTCTCTGAAATCCTAACCCCAGGGTTTCAAGCCCTCAGATATGATCACTTAAACAGGAAAGGGGTAGCCTTAATCTACTCTAACCTACTTTCCCATTATTTTTTCCCAAATCCCTTTCCTCAGTTCAATAACGCAGAGCTAGTAATAGGATTACTAAAAATTAATAACTATAAAAGCATTTGTATCATGTCCCTTTACATCCCACCTAGAAACAATACTACAACCCTTGAAATCCTCCTATGGTCCTCAACTAATTTTAAGTTCGAGACCTACGTACTAGATGATGTAAACATAGATCAGAACAAAATTAATAACACTAATCCAACCCTATCTATCAATCTATTCAACTTTACCCCAGTAACCAACTCCATTACTAGACCCAACAAAACTAATCCCCCAGGTTCCACTCTTGACTGGATCCTAGTCACCCATCCAAATAAAATCTCAAACTTTGGCACCATTCCAGACTCCATTAGAGACCACCTGCCAGCTTTCATCCAACAAACAGCCTACTCCCAACCTCCTCTACACCAATACATTCACACACGTAACTTTAGAAACTTTGACTCCACATCTTTCTCTGACTCCCTCAAACAAACAAACGAATAGTCTAAAAACTCTCCCGCTAGACAATGCCACAGAATTTTTTAACTCTACCTTCTTAAATGCCCTAAACTCCCTAGCTCCACCAAGAACAAAAATAATAAAAACCAATACCACCCCATGATTAATTAAAGATACCAAAAGACTTATGCAGCAAAGAGACAAATCCTGGAAACTTTACCACCACAACAAACTCCCTGAAACCCTTCTTAAATATAAACAACTCCATAAACTTGGAAAAACAAAAAGCAGCAGTGTATACCAAAGAAAAATGTAGATCAAAAACACCAATAATCAGGAGAAAACCAGGTCTTTTAGAGTAAAAAGATTTAATTCGCTATTTGTCAAAGGCGACTTCATCAGAAATACAACTCACTACCACAAAAGCACACTTCAGCAAGTGAACAATTAAGTGTGCTTTTGTGGTACTGAGTTGTATTTCTGATGAAGTTGCTTTTGACGAATAGCGAATAAAATCATTTTACGCTAAAAGACCTGGTTTTCTCCTTATTTTTGGAGTTTTTGATCTACAACTCCATAACCTTGCTAAAAAAACAAATTATCAAAGATGAAAAAATCCTGCTATATTAAACTCCAGTCCAACCACTCCAAAAACCCCAGACAATTCTGGAACTCAATAAACTCGCTTCTCAGCCCAGGTACCAAAAACAATCCCTCCCCTGACACCAGCAAATCCAATCCAGAAATAGCCTCTCTATTCAACTCCTTTACCAACACAATAGCAGAACTAACCAAGACCTTCCCAAACAGTCACCCCCCCAACTCATCCCGTCTACTCTGGCCTCCACCCAACCCACTATCCCTAACCCTGTTCCCATATTGGAGATTAAACCCATCTCTGCCTCCTACATAAAAAAACTACTGTCCAAACAAAAACCTTGCTCCAATGCCCCTGACAATATCACATCTTTCTTTCTCAAGACTTCCACAGATGGAATCGCCCTCCCCATTAGCATCCTGATCAATAGATCCATCCAGGAATCCTATGTCCTCAAACTGTGGCATGCAGCCTTTATTCTACCTCTCCACAAAGGAGGCAAAAACAATACTATCTCAAACTTCCACCCCTTAGCTATCCTCCCCCCAATCTCAAAGATTCTGGAAAAATGCATCCACCTCCAACTCATGCCTTTCCTAACCCAAAACCAACTTATCACTCCAACCCAACACGGCTTCTGACCAGGCCATAGCACAATAACTGCTCTATGTTCTTTCTTAGATGCAGTCAACCAAGCCCATGATTCTGGAAAAATAGTATCAACAGTTCTATTAGATCTCTCCAAGACATTTGACACCATCTCCCACACCCATCTCCTGAGCCACCTTTCTAACCTTAATCTCTCTCAGAATACCCTATCCTGGTTCTCAGGTTACCTGTCTGATAGATCTCAGGCTGTGAAATGGAGAAAAGGCACCTCACCTTTCCTACCTACCCCCACTAGTGTACCCCAGGGATCCATCCTCTGTCCAATACTGTTTAACATCTTCATCACTGATTTCCACTCTGCATATTGTATGATTTTGGTGTTGGGTATGGCAGACGACTCAGCTTTAGTCTGCTCTGCCTCTACCCTCCCCAAGCTCCAAACAAAACACAAACTGCCTTCTCTACCACTAAGAATTGGATGCTTCAAAACCACCTTTCTCTAAATGCTAACAAATCCAAAATATTGCTATTCTCTCAGTCAAAATCCTTCTCTCTTGATAAAAACTCCTACCAAATTATCAGCCATAACAATTCTACCATAGTCATTCCCTTTGCTAAATTACTTGGATTAATTATAGATGAACACCTAAAATTAGATATACACATACAGCAAAACATAAAAAAAATCAAAAAACTTGGCATGCTATACAGAAACCACTTCCTCTCTCCTTCTACTAGACAAACTCTCACCATTAGCTATCTACTTCCCTCACTAATCTACGGTGCTCCTTTACTAACCAAACCTATCTTCTTCTATCTCTTCCAAACTTGAAAAACTGTTATAAAATTTCAAAATTCGCCACCAAAGCCAAATACTCCTCCCATCATTGCACTGCCCTCCATTTGTTAAACTGGCTAGAACACCCCAACTATGTAGACTACCTCCACCTTACTACAGCCCACAGGCTGATATTCACACCCACTAAATGCTCTGCACTGACCAACATCATACCACCATACACCCCATGCAGAACTCTCAGGTTTGTGGGCAGTGATTAGGTTTTGGTGTTCAGATCTAAGTGTCCTGCTGGACAACTTCTATCATTTTCCTTAGCCAAAAAATAGAATTCTCTCCCCCCTTCACTAAGGACTTCAAAAATGCTGATAACTTTAAATCTCAGCTCCATTCTCACCTCTCCTCTAATTGGAAATGCAACTGCATTCTCCCACCTAGCCTGCTATTACTTCACTCCATCCAGAATTTCTAAACACCTTGGCTCACTCTGAATGTTTGCTAATCCAACGATACTGCTATCAATGTATATATTGTAAATAGTTTTTTCTCATTTCTCGCTTCTCTTTGAAATGAACATATTAATAACATCCTCAAGATTTAAATGCTATGTAACCATTGTGCAATATATGCCTCCAACTTGAAATGTATTTGTATTTTGTAACTCTTTTTACTATACTTTGCTGTATCTTTAACAATACTATGTATTGTGGAACTTTTCTCCCCGGCCTTCCACTGAAAATGGGCTCTCCAAGCCCAGTGGACCTCCCCGATCATCAAACCAGAAATAAATAAATTTTAGCAGTTCAAAATGACTCAGAGGATGCTGAAAAATGTTCTGTGTGGTGTGTGCATTCTTGTATATCTTTAAATAGGGTGGTGGTGACAAAGATCAGAAGAATTCCAAGTAAGAACATCCACCAACACTTTTTCAGTGCAAAACAAAAATAAAAAAATAAAACTCGGTAGTAAACCAAACTTCACTTTAATGCAACAAAATAATCCAGTAAGCACTTTCGTCTCTTGTCACCGAGACTTCATCAGACTGAATTAAATATAACCATGTGTCACATGGCTTTGCAGGCTTAATGCCTTAACCCCTTCCTCCTCAGGTATGCCACAAAATCTTCCCTGCTGTTTAAACATGGAGGATAACACGCATTTAATCTAACCTGCCATGAATATTCCAGCCATTCAAGTTCTTCTTCAGCATTAAATAATGTTTCAAAACCAGTGATAGCACCCAAAACTATAAATTTAAAATCAGCTGTACAGTTTCCCATTTTATAATGTTTGCCTAAGGCATTGGCCTCGGTACCAATTTCAACTGCTCTTTTGTGTTCATACATCCTTTTGTACAATTTCCTACTAGTACGTCCCACATAAAATGCCCCACACAGCTTGCAAATTAGATACACAACATATTTCGATTTGCATGTGTAAATGTTAATGTTTTTTAAATTATTTACAGTAATTTCACTAATTCCATCATAAAGTAGATCACAAAAATTACATGCAAAGCATTTTCTCATACTTCCACTGATGTCTGGTCTAGCATTAAGCTGACTTTGAAAAACATTTTTGGAACTCTTTCCTTTTTTACACACAAACCTTAGACCCTCTCCTACTGCTTTGAAAACCTCTTCATTACTCTTTAATATTTTCCAATTGGTATTAATAATTTGCTTGATTGCTTCAGAATCAACACTATTAAATTTGCATAGCAGTTCTATAGTCTTTCACAGTTCTCCTACAAGGTACACTGGCAGTTTTCCTGATTTCACTAATCTCATCAAATTTGTTCATTACCAATTCTTTAGAATAACCTCTAGCTACAAACTTACGACATAAATTTCACTTTCAGTGGTAAAATCCTCATCATTAGTAGATAGTTGATGGACCCTCATTAACTGACCTTTTACAATATTTTCTTTTGTATGCTTGGGATGCATACTAGAAAAATGTAAGTATGCATTATTCTGCACATTCTTTTTGTTTATTTTAGTTGACAACTTCCCTTTGCCCTTATACACTTATTTCCAAATAGAAAATGCCCTTATTGTCCCATACTGATGTAAACTGTAAGTACAGACCCCATTGATATAAGCTATAAACACTGTGAGGGACTCAATACCTCCTCTCCATACAAGAAAAAGGTCATCAATAAAACGTTTGTAACAGACAATATTGTTTTTAAATTGGTCAACATAAATATACATTTTTCCCCAACCATTCATAAAAATATTGGCATAACTGGGTGCCATCACTGTACCCATTGCCACCCCGTTTATCTGATGGTAAATATCATCCTTAAACTTGAAATAATTGTAACTCAGGATAATATCCAACATTTCCATTAATAAACTGATCGTATTGTTGGAAAAAAAATCCTGAAGCCAAAAGCTCCAACCTAACTATTTCCATTCCCTCGTCATTGGGAATTACTGTATATAACAATTTGATATCCAAGGTGACCACTAAATCAGAATCTAAAATGTTGACTTCTTTTAAGTTGTTAAAAAAATCAAAGGTATCTCTAACATATGAATTGCTTTTCACTGCCACTTTTTGTAAATGCTTATCAACAAAAATAGAGAGCCACTGTCTTGGTACCTCCACTGGCCACAATGGGTCTCAACGGCGGATCATCCAAATTTTTGTGGCTCTTGGCAAGGCCAAAAATCCAACTAAATTTGGGTGGCACATTGTTAATATATCTCTTGATTTCCTCTGTTATCCTACCTGTATAGTACCATTCTTCTATCATAGCTCTGAGGACCCACATGATGCTGTGCACATACTCTAGCAGTAAAAGTATAAGTACTGAGAAGTGGGGCTTACTAAGGACTTGCAAGTGTGACATGTTGGCAGTAATTACTTGAATAGCTAAGTTTTTAACACTCCTGCCACTTTGATGTACACTTACAGAGAGAATGTCAGGGAGAATGCACTTACTAAAGAAATATGAGATTACTTTAACTTAGGAGATAAAACATTATAACATTCTTGAATATATGTTTAAGAGGTAAACATGCCTGAGAGTACATCATTTGGGTAAGTTATGTGAAGTATCTGAAAATGAAGCATACAAGCAATACATCTCAAAATGCATGCACATCATAATGCCATCAGTTTACAAATACATCATAACAGTTAATGCTTACAAAAGATAGGGAAGAACAGTCTTGTATTGAATATTTGTCCTTTCTGTGACATGATTTCTTAGGTTAATTGTGCAAATATCAGAAGCATGTAGACAACAACCATGAAATGAGAGAGGACAACTTTGACAAAATGGGTATATAGCTCCATAAATGTAAAGTGTCAGAAAGTCAAAACATGAGTAAATGTGTTCCACTTTTCTACCTTACACAGCCCTTTCTATATGTGACATATACTGTTAATCTTCCAATGTTTCATGTAAACCCCATCTCTGTGAAACTAGGGAATCTTACCATCCGTATTTTCATGGTATAATGCCACACAGTTGAGAAAATCATCACACACACATTTTGCCTTCTCTTTCTTTGCTTCATCCTTTGTGCAAAGTTTTGCATTGCACATTGGTAACTGTCAGTGGTCACTTGCAGTGAGCAATGGTTCACTTCACAAAGCAAAAACTCAGAAATATAATTTAGAATTCTATCAGTACTACAAACAAGACTGGTGCCGGTGCATTTCTGTCAGCACTCTGGACAGTATTAAGTAAAGAAAATGTATCTGTCAGTTACCTGTCTCTTTGTCCAATGATGTTAATGCAATATGTTTGGAGAAACAGCAGTGGTAATGCCAGGTTCAAATGCAGACTAAAGATAGTTTTACGGAGGGGTTCAGAATGAAATATGTCATACACTTTTTTCATTATGAATTGAATAACTCTCTGTATAATGAATATTAAATATATTTTATATACTCTGTGAATTTGTGTTAATCATTGCTGTGATCATATCAATTGAGCTTAGTTTCATATGTATGATGCTGAGAATACTTAGTGATTGTCTAAAGGACAGCTGCCATATAACTTTCTTTGTGGCTCAGTTTTGACTGTTTAAATGTACTATTCAAAGTAACATAAATGTTATGTTGTTGGAAACTGAACTATTCTTAGAAATAACATTTGATATGCATGATGTAAAAATGACATTTACAAAAGTGAATAAATAAAATCAGTGACATAATGAATGTGATAATATTTATAATTAATTATCCATATCTCTGAAGTGGTAATCATGACAGTAATACAGCTCTGTAAAAAATTAATTTTTTCTTGTATATAGTGTGTCAAAAATTGAGATTACATCATTTTCTGTGTGGCCCTTTTTCATAAGTGCCACTACTTTAAAGCCTGATGAAGTGTAATAGAAATGCAAGTTATCAAGTGGCAAACACTGTTAAAAGGTTGAGTGTGTCAGGGTAATGTCGTCAGTGCAGGTCCATTGCAAGCTATACCCTTAATTTGGATTCTGTTTCAATGTTTTTTTTTCTTTTTTTGGCTTCTGCATTTGCACACTACTTGGCATTGCACCTTAGTGACTGTCAGTGGTCACTACCCATAGTGACAGATCACATCTGAAGGCAAAAACTCAAAAATTTGATTTGGTCTGCCATCAGTAGCACAAATTAGACTGACCCCATTGCACTTCCATCAGAACTCTGCACTGACTGAAGAAAATAACCAGTTGATTGCCTTTCTCTGTGGCTAAAAATATTAATGCATTAAGTTTGGAGAAACAGCAAAGGTAATGCAGGTTTCAAGTCCAGTTTACATATAACTTTAATGAGGTGTTCATAATAAGTAGTATCACAGAAGTTTTATTTGGAATCTAATATGAATTAAAACTGACTATTAAAAAATTAAATTTGCCACACAGTTCTGTGTAGTGATTGCTAAATAACTATAATGTTTGAAAAGTATGTTAAGCATAACAATGATAGTTAATTTAAAACCACATATGCATAATCTGCACAATAGTTATTGGAAAAAGTAGGACTGAGCACATAATTATTAGCTGTGTAGGACAGTATGCCATGTAAAATATGTCAACCACCCAAAATATGTTTTACTCAGGTCATGCAACTCTATGCATATGAAATTTGTTTAGGTAAATGGTGGCTTTTACATATAAATCCAGTTACATGACAAGTAAAAGTCACACACATACAGGCATGTCATAATTAGATATCCACTGATGCTGATATTGCAACACCTCAATGTACAAGTTAAAATGTTAGTTCTCCTGTGGCATTAACAGTTAATAGGCAACATTTAACATTTCAACCTTCTTTTAGTCGTGGATTCAATTCCCAGGTGGTATTAGTTAGTTTATAGTTTGTATGTCCCACCAAACCATTATGTCCCTATTCAAAACCTTTTACCCCTAAACACTGGTTATAACCAACATCATAGATTTGATGTCATGTCATCTCACTGTGATACAATACTTAACATCCACCATAACAGAGAGCATGTGTAGATGTGATAATATTTCTTTTGAAATGTAACTCCGTTATCATCCTAAACCATTTGATGATTTTATAGTGGAAAATATGTAAATACAGTAAACATCACACATGGCCAAGTCTCACTGCCATATTTTACACTTCCAGTGTATTTTGAATGAATCATACACATTTATTCTGTGGGCCATTTTTGTGCTTTCAGTTGTGGAAATGCAGCTGACAAGGGTGCCCATCACTGCACACAGTCTGTTACATGCAAGATTTAAACTGAGCAATTCATTGCCAGATTTCTAGCTGTCCTTCAGAAGACATGGGAGGTGAAGATGAAGGTGGTTCTCCATTTACAGCCAAAATGTGGTGTGAAGAGGAATCCAGGATCTTTGTGGAACTCCTCATAAAGTGCTACAGCCTAAGTCTGCTACAAGAGAACTATACTAAGTCTCAGTGCAAGGCTGAGGCTTGGAATAGCTTGGCCAAGGCTGTCTCTAGTGCAACTGACATTCCTTGCACTGGAGAACAATGTCACCATTCTAGTGACATAAAGTGGTATAAAAAGGCCCTCCTGAATTGATGGAAGGCAGAATTTATAACAGCAAACCCCCCTGAGTTGTGTAATTAGTGAGCCTCAGCAGCTAGTACAATACTATGGATTGGCCAGGCAATACGGTTATTCATCATGCTTTCTTTTTCTTCTGCACAGCAGCTGAGAACATTGCTAGCAACAAGGATGCACATCAGGAAAGATTGGCTCACCTCAGAGAGGCATGGGGTAACTATAGATCAGGTGTGAATCCAGGAAAGATCATAGTACATCTGTAATGTAGTAAATCTTACCAAATTTCAGTGCATTAGTCCATATGAGTATGAGACAGACAACTAAGTAGGCATACCTAACCTTTATATCAAGTATACATGCATGCTCCAATAGCTCTTGGTCATTGCATTAGGCAACCAATAAATCAACTTAGCAGTGTGAGTTCAATTCCCTGCAGCAGAAATTACCTCTTATTACAATACAGCATGCAGTAAGCATATACTGCAACATTAAACATTCCATTTTTATAAATGGATGTATTCACTCAAAATGCATATATCAAATATCCCATAGTCACCTAACTGTTTTATAATACCACTGAGATTGATGTCTTTTATAACTCATTAATGCCTTAACATCATATCTGGATGTGGCAAGGTTAACATAGCTGTTACTATATTTGCTTATATTTTGAAACATTAATCTGACATGGCATTGATGTTATTATTTATGTTTTCACTTCTCCAACCATATAACTCTCTTTTTTATTCTGTGAAACATTGCTGCAACAACACAAATGACCAGCAGAGGGATCATACCTCTTAACCTGGAACCATTAAAAATCTGGACAAGGCCCATGAAAAATATGTACAAATCTGTACGCTGAGTAATGTAAAATTTGCATAAATAATTATGTAACCCCACCCACTCCAATGAAATTGTAGGATACCAACTTTCAAACACAAACTGAAAAACAGGCAACCAAAATATGGCACTAGAGTCTCCCTGCCTGTAGCCATTCCAATGTCCCGTTACCTGGCTATTTTGCCCCATTTACCATAAACACTAATGTGTCCATAGTGCTTAACTTCTACAATGATTATTTGGATTTTATTTTTACATTTTATAGCACACTGCACAAACACTGATAGATATCTACTAAACAAACTAATACTGTCTCACAATGAAAATAGACTTGGCATTAAAACTTCTCTGCCCTTGAAACTCACATTCATTGAAACAGCATTGAAGCCCACACCACATCCAAAGAAAATGCATCTGGCCATTGGTGGATTAAGATTACCTTTGGGCTGTTTACAAACCATAGGCCCCTTGCACACAAAACAAGAAACGTACATGTCTTCTTTGATACACCTTCCTGACTTTATTAAATTATATTCCTTGTATAATACAGCACACTTGTTAGACTTAGAGCACATTTTAAATTTATTGTTTGAACAATTTTCCAGTAGGCAGTGAAACAAAATGCATGAACCAATAATGACAAAACTGCCCAATTCAGGCCATTTCCATCATAAAAGTCTACTTACACACACACACACACACACACACACAGTGTGTGTGTATGTATATATATATATTTGGTACAATGCAGCATTTGGTAAAACCTAGTTGGGTTTAACCAAATAATGCAAAACAAAATCAGACAACAGAAAACCAAATAAAAATAGAATGACATTAGTGTAAGCCATAGGCATCTTGCACAGCTTCTCACACTTATTTTCAGTTTCAGTTTTATTTTTTTGGGGTGAACAAAAGGCCAAAAACCAGGCAGGAACACATTTTAAACATTGCTTATATCATTTTGAAAAGTTGCTAGAATAAAATGTTGCGTTACCACCATGCATTTCACTGTCTTCTTAATAAACTCTGCAATACTTGCGGCTTGCAAAATATCTTAAGCTCTATACCTTAAAAAGCAGCAGTCATTTCCTTCAATAAATTCAAACAGTGAAGCCTAAGCTCTATACCTTAAAAGCAGCAGCCGGAAAGTCAATACTTCCAAAATAAATACTCTGCAAGACTTGTAAAATACCTTAAGCTCTATACCTTAAAAGCAGCAGTCATTTCCTTCAATAAATTCAAACAGTGAAGGCTAAGCAGCAGCAGCAGTGGAAATGAAGCAGCCAGCCAGTTCCAGCTCGCAGATCTGCTCTGCAATACACACACACTGAAACTCTGTAGTCCTTTCAAACAGTGCATCCATTAAATTGTAAAAACAGTAGTGCATCCATTAGTGAAGCCAGCTGGTTCCCACTCTGCTACACACACACCAACTTCTGAAACTCCGTTTACGAAAAAATAAAAAAAATACTTGCAAAATACCTTTAGCTCTGCAATACTCACACTCCAGTTCTGACCCCCAAACTCCATTCATGAGAAGATGAAAAAGAAAATACCATAAAAGCAGTACCCACACTTGCACCATTGTAGTACTATCAAAACAGTGCATCCATTAAACTGTAGTCACCGTTCATGAGAAGATGAAAAAAATACCTTAAAAGCAGTACCCATGCTTGCAGCAGTAGTCATTTCCTTCAATAAATTGTAGTCCTTTAAAACAGTGCATCCATTATTCAAACAGTGAAGCAGCCAGGCGTTTCCGCTCGCAGATCCATTCAAACAGTGAAAAAGCCAGCTGGAAATGTGTGCACGTGAACCCTTGAGCTCAATTCTGATATTTTTTAAAAAAAGCTGGAAAAAATCAGAAATTAAGGGTTGCCACTCGGGAATTGTGGTTCCCCATTGTTTGGACCCCAAAACTTGGTAAAAATTGAGTAATTTGGTATGTCATATATCAAAGGTATATTTGTGTGTAAGTATGTATCCATCTATATGCACACACATACAATCATTTAATGTGTCCAACTATTTATGGAAAGTGTACACCAATGTCATTGTGTAATGGGTGTGGAAATATTAAATACAACAAACATGGTGTAATGTACTGTGAAAGAATGGGTTATCTGTAAAATTGTGCACAAATTAATGTTATGCTGCTGTTTGATGCAGTCAGGAAAGGAGGACTGCACATAAACAGGATATACCTGTATGTGATCCCACCATACCTCTCAACCTGGAAACATCAAAAATCTGGACATGGCCCATGGAAAATAGATACAAATCTGTACTCTGATTAATGTAAAATTTGCATACATAAGTAATCCCACCTACTCCAGTGGAATTGTGGGATACAAACTTTCAAACACAAACTGAAGAACAGACAACCAAAATATGCCACCAGAGTCTCCCTGCAGCCATTCCAATGCTCCATTGCCTGGCTATTTTGCCCCATTTACCATAAACACTAATGTGTGCATACTGCTTTACTTCTACAATGATTATTTGGATTTTATTTTTACATTTTGTAGCACAATACACAAACACTAATAGATATCTGCTAAACACAGCAACACTGTCTCACAATGAAAATAGACTTGGCATTAAAACTTCTCTTCCCTTGAAACTCACATTCCTTGAAACAACATTGAAACCCACACCACATCCAAAGAAAATGCATCTGGACAGTGGTGGAAAAAGATTACCTTTGGGCTGTTTTCAAATCATAAGCCCCTTGCACACAAAACAAGAAATGTACATGTCTTCTTTGATGCACCTTCCTGACTTTATTAAATTATATTCCTTGTATAATACAGCACCCTTGTTAGACTTAATGCTTTTTAAAATTTATTGTTTGAACATTTTTCCAGTAGGCAATGGAACAAAATGCATGACCCAATAATGACTACTCAATTCAGAAAATTTCCATCATAAAAGTCTGCTTACACACACACTCTAGATATATATATATATATATATATATATATATATATATATATATATATATATATGACAGTAGTGTAAGCCATAGGTACCATGCACGGCTTCTAGCACTTATTTTCAATTTCTGTTTTTTTTTTTGAGGGGGGGGGGCAAAAGGCAAAAAAACCAGGGACACATTTCAAACATTGCTTGTATTATAGTTTTGGAAAGTTGCTAGAATAAAGTGTTGTGCTACCACCATGCATTTCACTGCCAAGTCTTGAACCCAGGACCCTGTGCACTACAGTCAGAGCAACATACCACTATGTCAAATCAACAGTTTCCAGAAAGACAGGAAGACAAACTTAAATGGCCATCATTTAGTGAATTCAGTTCTCACTTCTCACTATAGCTCTCAACGTCTTAGCACAAAAAACCTGGACAAAGCCAATAATGGGGGAATACACCCCCAAAATAGGGACAAATTTCAAATACTGATCTTATAAACTTAATAAATTGCTAGCATAAAAGGTTTTGTGTTACCAAAAGTAATATTAAGTCTGAAATCCAAATGTCTGTCATTATTTAGTGAATTCAGTCCTTCGATTTGCCACAAAAATCCTGAAAAAACACAGATTTAATGAGGAATAGAACAAAAATATGAGTCACATAGTTACAAGTGGTGGTGGCTAGGGACTTTAGGCTCTTTGCACCTGTACCCAAAGTACAGGGTTTGAGCCTGAGTACCTCTAGTCACCAATTGGATGGCATTTTCACACACACACACACACACTTGTTTGAAATCAAAATGATCCAAAAAAGGAAACGTCAAACTCAGTTAGTTGGCTCTAAAGACTTAAGGAAACTTCTGTTCAAAAAGAAATACCCAAGCAGCTTCAACAGCCCTTGAGCTCAAGTCCGACAGGCTGACAGAGCTTATGGCATGATGACGTCAGCTCTAAAAGTGTGAAAGAAAAAAAGAAAAAAAAAAGGTTTATTTTATGTTTTCTGTATAGAAATGGTTAGTTCAAATTATTTAGTATTGCCTAGTTTTATTCTGTAGAATTGCTTAGTTTACCTTTGTCAATTTCCTGTTTGGAGCTTTTCTCCCCGGGCCTCTACTGAAAATGGACATATATCCAGCTAGACTAGCCCGGTCAACAAATGTAAAATAAATAAAATTTTAAAAACAAATCGGGAATGAAGGGGTGCCACTCAGGATTCATGGCACCCCATTATTTGGGACCCAAAACTCTGTAAAAACTGAGCAATTTGGTACATTTGGGAGGTATGCTGGGGACTGGACCACCATATCCCCACAGCTGGTTGTGGTGGTACCACTATAGTCAACATAGACACCCAGCACATTTGGGTCACAACCTGTCAGCATTGCCTCCACAAATCCTGAGCTACCTGATCTAATTTTGTTGGGTGGCTATGCCCCAGCTGCAAGTGCAGTGGTACCTGCTGAGAGTAGTATGGGAGGTAGCAATTTTGTCCTCCATAAGGAGCTGATAGGACTGGTGGAGGAGATCATGGAGAGGGACCTAAGCACCTGAATCAGCAGCGTAGCAAAGGTCCTGTGTCAAACTACAAAGTTGATGCTCCATCCAGCACCGACCCCAAGGTTCTGTGACAGGAGACATTGACAGTTCTGAGGGTGAAGACTATATTCTCAACATGCTCATGCTGGATGTGGATACACCACCGGTGCCCCCTACCTATCCTCAATCATGATGCCCCCCAACATTTTGTGTTGATCATCATCCCTGTTAGTCTTGTATGTCCTGTATGTCTGCACCTGCTGCCCAACCTACCTTACCCTCTTATACCAAAAAAAAATTCAAAACAGTCCTCTCTCTAAAAAAATGAACACCTGTCCCACAAAAAAGTTATGCCCTGTAAATATCTCTCCAGTTTACCTATGTGTCTGTTTTACCCACTTGATGCGGTCCAATTGGCCATACATTATTCTGTTGACACCCAGCCCTGATGTGGTGACTATCCAAATTCATCAAATTATTGTTACAAATATACTTTTATCTTGTAAAGAGTGGATAGTTATGGTGCTCTCCCACCACCATGCTGCATATTTCTTTATTTCCCCCCTGTGTTCTACCTTCTGCTTTCCCCTTATTTTGACCACTGTCCTATTAACACTTTTTCACATATTTAATCTGGTCAAAAAACAGAATCACTCACAATACACATGGCCACAGATGGCCCATAGACAAACAATTCCGTTTTTGTCTTCAGCATTTGCTCAACACTTGGCATCTCACACCAGTGCTTTGTGATGGTAGTGTTTCATATCTTACAGAAAAAATATTTTTTGCCATCGACCACACTAGTATGTTTATCTTCACTCAAATGTGCTTAGTTCTTTTGCACTATAGAAATACAAACTGAAAGCACTAGTTGTGAAATAGTTATTCTTACATATTTATTAGGCTGATAGTGTAATGCACACCTTATCGGATATTTCAGTTGTCATTATTGGGATGAAGCCTGATGCCTACATTTTCTCTCTTGTTTCAATCTTTTGTCACTGTCCCTTCAACTGTGTGATTTTAACTCTGTGAAGTATGTCTTCCTATGTTGTGAGCTCAGATAATGCTCAGGTATGTAAACAGCTTTTTGCATAGTGTCAAGGGTTTGAATAAAAATTATGTCAAACATTATTTAAAGTTTTTTTCATATTGTGTGTGTAACTGTTGGCTATATATGTTGTTAAATCACCATTATCCTGCTTATGTCCTAATCATATTTTTACTCTCCTACCCGTCCCTACTGGAAACACTTTATTGTGCAGAGCATGACAGAATCATTATGATGACAAACAGATTAAAACACCACAAAGATGGTCATAAATGTCCTATAAACAAAAATGTTTTGTCTCTCTCTCTCACCAGCTTCTTTGTCATCACTCTTTGTCCTCAGCATTTGCACAATGACTGGCACTGAGCAGCAATTATAAACCATGGTAAATGGCAGTTAACTGCTTATGGCAAAAACTGTTGATTTTTTTACTTTGGCTATATTACTCTGCTGTCCCTCATGTTACTGTGCTTAGCCTTGCCATGATATGAAAAGTCTGACTGATAGCACTATGAGGAGACAATTATCATATCTTGAACTAACTGCAGAATTGAGTTTATACCATGTAGGATACTATTATGAAGTATGGTGCAGACAAACTTCCTTACTTTATCATGCTTTCATAGTCTGGGATTCCACCAGCATTAATATGCTTAGTCCCTTAAGTGTTTCATAATCAGCCCCAAAATGCTTATACCTTCCCAGAAATAAAGGAAAGACATTTGGTATAATATATTTGTGGGTTAACAAGCATAGTACACTAGGCACACCTTAAAAATGTTGCAGGTATACACACATACGGCAATAGAATTAATTTGCAATAGAATGAAGTAATTTGCAATGCATTTTCTGAAGTAATGTAATTATGACACCTACATGTATTTAATCATGTAGTGACTATAGTATTCAGTGATGTCATACAATTACATAAGGAGTACAACATGCCTCAAGTACACGGACAGTCATCAGATATGAGGATTGTCTAACAATGCACCTGTATTATTCATAAGAGTACTTTACTGCAATTCTCATGAGAAATGCATAAATCATGGCCCACAGAATATCAATATAAGACATATCTGCTCTGATTTGGATTAGAATCAGAACTGTTTGTATATGTACACTCCTACTATATATGAAGGTGGGCATGGAGCACCATAGATTACTGTTAATACCTGTTCTAAGTTCCAGCCCTCAAAATGTAATTATGCATGCATGAATATTTTGCCATCAGTCATGCAAATCAGCTTGTCAGTGGAGCATTTCAGGAAGTGAATTTCACAAGATAAAATTAATGTTAACTGCTTGTATTTGTGTATGTTGTAATGGACTGCTGTACGCCAGATATGATGAATTCACTGGGATGCTGTTTAAACTCTACATAATGTAAATGTATGTCTGCACTCCAACCCATTTAGACTTGCAAACGATGGTGGGCCTTTGCACACATGCTTCCATATTAGTATTAAGTAGTGTACCTTCATATGTTTGATGTATCTATTTGCATTTACACTGCACATTGCCGAAGTATGAGGAAATACTGAAAATAACACAAGTTATTGCTACTTGCATACAATCACCATACTGTGAAACAGCTACACATCACTCACTACTGCAACGTATATGACTAACAGGATAGATAAGTTATCTGAATAGTATGCAATTAGTTGTGATCAACACATTGCTGTTACTAATCCTTTTCACGACACAAACCTTCTCACCCAAACATGCGATACACAGTAGCTTCTCTGAAACACACCGATGTGGTAATTCTTAAAATGTTTAGTATCCCACATTTAAAGTCCATCTTCTCCTGTCACACTTGCAGTTGATAAAATGTACTCTAGATTGTGTAATTAGGTAGGTATTTGTATATAGCAGTAACTGACGTGTGTGTGTGTGTGTGTATACACATCTGTAGTGCTAGGTAGGACTGGCTTCACTCACACATCTGATGTGGACTGTTCCACAGAGGAGAAACATTTAAACTGGGAGAAGGCTCTACCATTGACTTCTTCCAGTTTTCATCAAAACATCATCTCTGCAACCCACTGAGGTTATCCCTACAAAAGTGCACTATATCACTGTAGTAATCAGACTTTTCTTGTGGCACTTGCATTTCACACTGTGTATTCTGAATTGTGTAAATTGATAGGTGGTGCAAATCCAACAGTGTTGAACTAGTGAGTGTGTGTGTGTATGTTTCTAGTGTCAGCCAGGGATGGTTTCAACAACAGATCTAATGTGTACACGTCCAATCATGTGAAACATTTACATTAAGAGGGTGCTCCCAAATCAGTTTCTTACAGTTTTAACGTTTGTTCTGCTACACGCTGATGAGGTCATCCTTTCAAATCTACTCCAACTCATCATTAAATGATTTCACCTGTGGCACTTTTAGATGATACTGCATGCTCTATATTGTGTAACTTGATAGGTAGGTTCTTGTCCAGCATTTCAGAAATGCTATGTATGTATGTGTGTGTATCTCTAGTGTTAGGTAGAATTGCCTGCAATAAGAGATCCATTGTGTAAGCTTCCACTTGCAAGACACATTTACACTAGGAGAGGGTTCCCCCATCCATTTTTTCCACTTTTATCACAGATATCTTCTGTGCAACCCTATGATGAGTGCACATTTGAAATAATGGCCTATCTCACTACTGTAATCAAACTTCTCCTGTGGCACTTGGGGCTGATAATGCCTACTATAGATTGTGTAACTTGATAGGTAGGTGGTTAAAGTCCAACAGTGTAGAACTGGTATGATTGTGCTTATCTAGAGTGCTATATAGTAGAGGCTTTGCTCACACATCTCATGTCAACATTTCATTTAAGCCAGGATAGGGCTCCCCAAATCAACTGCATTTTAGCCACAACACCATCTCTGCCACACACTGATGAGGTATTCCTTTCAAATGTGCACTGCCTCATTACTCAGACTTTTCCTGTGGCACATGTGGTTGATAATGTGTACTCTAGAGTATATAATTAGGTAGGTTGTTCAAATCCAACAACATGGAAACATTGTGATCATGTATGTCTAGTTATAAGTAGATATGGCTTTAACAGATCTGACATGCACACTTTCACCCAGACAATACATTTACAGTGGAAGAGGGCTCATACATTGATTTATTACCCCTTTTAACACAAGCAAGTGTTGTGATACATACCAAGGCCATCCTTTCAAGTGTGCTCTACCTCTGTCTCACAATTATATTAAGACTTCATCTATGACTCTTGTGGCTGATACTGTGTTCTATAGATTTTGTAACTAGATAGGTAGGAGGTTTGAATCCAACAGTGACTGACTACTGTGAGTGTGCATATCTCTTGTGTTAGATAGGAATGGCCTTGCCCTGAGATAGAATGTGTGTATTTATAGTGGAAGTGAGCTCTCCCACCAATTTCAGGTCCTTTTTATTAGCAAACCGGTGGTGATGTCATCCTTTCAAATGTACAGTCTCACACTTGTAAAAATATCTTGTGGAGCAGCTGTGATTCATGCAATGTCCTCTAGCTTGTGATCATAGTTAGAGAGTCAGTTTGAACACAGACATTATTCCTTAGACTCAGGTGTGTGTGTGTGTGTGTGAGAGAGAATGTACACGTAGGTAGGAATTGTGTTACCCAAATATCTGATGGGTTCATGTACAGCCAGAGAGAACTCTCTCACTGATTTCTGTCCATTTTAGCACAGACAGCCACTTTGTTAAACAATGATGAGCCCATTTGTTGAAATGAGATTTATCTCAACCTTGTAGTAAGCATTCTCCTGTGGCATCAGGAAATTACACAATGTTTTGTAGCTTGTAGGTTTAGTAAGCCATGTGTTTGAATCCAGTATTATCTACGCATTGTGCATGTGTGTGCTTCGTCACAGGGATGACGGCATTATGCAACATGTGTGGTTACATCCACCTACTTTCAGGCAAGATTTTATGAGAGATCACAACTTCTTTCAGTCAGTTTAAAGGTATGCATATACCTTGCAGCACTAAGATGAAGTAATGCCTTCAAACAGACCCTGACTCACATTTGCTGTAAGATTTCTCCTTTGTCAAGTGCAGCTGAGACAATATTCTGTATATTGTGTGGGTAGGTAGGTGTTCAAAACCCACAGTAACTGATTAGTATGACTGGGTGTAACACTTGTGCTAGGCAAGAAGAATATCCACCATAGTTGCAATGTGTGCATTTATAATGTGAAAGGGCTTTTCCACTACTTTTATCCCAAACAACTGATTGGTACCACAATGATGATGCATGACTTCAAATATGACCTGTCTCACAGATGTGGTAAGAATTCACATGTGGTGCACACATTTCTGAAGATTGTGGATTTCAATGAGCAGCTGTTCACCTGCAGCATAGGACAACATAATGTGAGTGTAGTGCTGTGACACACTAACACATAAAACATTGTATCAATTAATTTCTAACAAAAACCTTTCAACATATTGGGGATAGCATTCCATTCATATAGGTGCTCTGTGATGCTTGTGGTGAGAGCTTTCCTGTGCTGTATGTAGTTAATTATGAGTTCGACAGCATGTTTACCCAAATAGTCATAGGCTGAAATCTGGGAAAGTATATGTGCAAAACAATATGGACAGAAAAGACTGGCTTTTGCAACAAACAGTGAGATGGCTAAATCACACTTGTGAGAACAGTAACATAGCTACATCCTTTTGATCCACCACACTAAGTTGTGCTGGATAAATGAGCACTATCACTATCTACTGTGGCAGACCCATTGACTACACAGGTCCATAGAGTGTGTAGAATTACAAGCAGAGGTTTGAATCTGGTAAGGACTGCCTGCCAGACTATTGTGAGAGGAGTAGCTTAACCAATGACTGGAGATATAGCACAGTAAAAGAGCAACTTTTTTGAGGTATCAGACTCCATATTAGGGAAGCCATAACCATTCCAACAGGATACTGATGCTAACCCATTCAAGTGTATTCTTCAAAACACATTAGATATGCTTCTTTCTGTAGCATCAGTGGTTGATACACCTCTTTCTGAGGTCTGACTTCAGCCATGTGTTTGAGTCTGGCAAGATGCAAGTCCTGAGTATGTTAGTGAATGCCCACAGACATTATTTAGTTCCCCAAACTAATGATAGGTATTGCATAACTTAAAGCCAACATTTACATAAACATTTTATTATTTTGTTTACATTATAGGCCTTTATGGGAAATGAGGGCTTATTCATCATTTCTTAATGTGTATCATGTTGCAGATTCATCACAAAGTGTGAGTGAGCCTGTATTATGCTTTATTCCTGTGGTTTTGTGTTGGGTACTTGATGTTATTAAAGTGTCCTCTGTACTTCCTTATGAGCATGCCCACTATAATGATGTACTAGAATGTCATTTAGCATAAAGAACATTAAGTACTTAGTGTTATGAGATATTTGTTGTAATTTCTTCTTCTTCTTCTTTGTCAAAATGCAACAGAAATAGTCTCTGGAAGGTTGGCTTTGCCAACATCCACACAATGGAGCTATTGACTTACACATGAAGGATGACATTGACAGAGACCTGCATACAGTTGGTGTGTATGAATAGAACACGTTAATGTTTCACCTGGGTGTGATTTGTGATACTGTACAGTCATACAAATATTACTAATGTGTTTAAGGTTCACTTCAGGGCTAAATATCAGGTGTAGTCTAATGGTCTACTGGATTCACATGTATTCACATGTGTACATCAATAAAATTTTGTATCTCAATATGTATGACATGGCACTTGCAGCAGAAAGGACACATATCATCGATTGTAGTCCAATGGATGCATCATACTCATATAATTATATTATAGCCTAGCATTTGAAACAGCTGATGTAAAAATACCATAATGCTGACGTGTAATTTTGTTTTGACTAAGTCTTGTCTGGGTTACGTATCCATTTGTTATATAAATATGCACATCCTATGCAAAAAAAAAAAAAAAAAAAAAATATATATATATATATATATATATATATATATATACACATAATGACTTTTTTACACACACAACCCATTTGTCAAGGGACTGACTATACAAGTTGTACCTTGATTAATGTGCATGTTTCCATATGTCACATGAACATAACCCTCATTTCGCAAATATGCACATAACTCATATCTGCTAGAGTTAGACTGTTAGCATGTATATCAGATCATTATTCTAAAAAGTATCCTGATCAAACTGACATTTCTGTGTATTTATCATGTCCTTCTGGATTTCATTACATACATACACCACATATGTGAATAGCAACAGACTTTCTACCATTAACAACATGCAGGTGGTTATCACAAATGCTTTTTTCATCAATTAATTTTACTATTATTGGAATGCTTACACAGGTGTCCTTGATACTTAGTGGTATTTTCACATTGTCACAGGTGTGTACGTTGTCATAGCAACTTCAGTATTGCTTTCTTCATATACATTAGGCACCGAAAGGCTTACAATTCTTTAACAAGTATGTATGTTCTAATATCAGTCATGTGGGTGCAATGTATTACTTTTGATTATTCACACAATATGCATTACAATGGCAGAGTAGTTCCATACACTTACAACATGGGTGTATATAGCATTTTCAATAAATAATCATGTGAGTACAACATTTTTCTGATCATGACTCAGGAAATGTATAGTGAAAAACATGCAGTTATATTTTATAACTGTATAAAGCTTCTATAATTTACATTGATATACAACATGTTTTGATAACATTATTTTAACTTTACAATAGCCTTTCTCTTGTTATAAGTAACAAAAAATGACAATAAAAAAAACCCTTTCTGAAGTGTATAGGGAAATAGGCTTACAGTTCAGTGAAATTGTTTTATTTGATAGATGGGAATTACAGCATAATGTTGGTTACAACGTATAACTTTCTAGATACACAATGAATGTGCAATACCTGCAGTATATGCAATATCCCCTAATGTATCTAATTTTCTTAACTGTTATTTCAACTCTACAATTTAAAGACTTTTTACATGAATCACATGTACTCCCCGTTGTTACACTGTAGCTGTGACCCTCTCACATCCTTTGTTAGCATTTCTTTTTTGTTATGCACATGTCCCTAAAAGGACAGGATTACGTCTTTAGTTAAAAATAAATTGAATTACTGTTGTTTGTGCAGTAATCTACTTACAGCTAAATACACTTTCCTCGTTAAGCGTACCTTGCCTCTTAATTATGTAATTCAAGTTGCCCTTGCCTTGCATTGTACTGTCCATATGTACTTGCTGCAGTTGCGTGCATACAGAACCTGTTGGTTATATTGTATGCTCAACTCTGTGCACCTCAGAGTGGTGGTCTGCAGGTGTTGTGGCCATGAACATGTGCTGTTGAATGTGTAGCTGTGCTTAGCAGCTTGCATATTAAATGACCACCGCTGCTCATCATGCTAACCTGAATGAAGAATGTAAGCTTAACACAACATGTGTGCTAATGAAGCCCCATGATTATATACATTATTTACAAATAGCCATGCGCAATAATTAATATCAAAAAGAGAACCTCACTTCCAAAAACAGCAAGTTTAACGTTAATTTGAACAAAATAGAGGAGGAAAAGTCAGCTATTAAATCTTTGAAAAATAAAATAATTTGCCTACATTAACCATACCTATTTAGAATATGCTGAAAAGACATGCATGAATGGGTGTGCCTTCGTTATAGGTTGGGTGTCGGGCTGGCACCTCAGCATTGTAAAAATATACTGCCAAGCATTAGCGGACCGGAGTTCCACTATGGCAGCCCCTAACTGGGAAAAGCCGAAAGAAGAAAAAGAACTGAATATATTTGGAAGGTGAAAAATAGAAATTAAATGGTTAAGATACACTGAAAAACAATTTTAATGTTTTGACCAGTTTTCAGTAGACTTAAATGTATCATTTGGATGTGCTGCAGTTTTACAAACATTTAAATATTTTAATGCCAATTCTGGGATACCAGCCCAATTTAACACTTTTAAATTTAATCAGTGAAAATTTTAATATTACAAATATAAAAATGGTTATTAAAACTTAAATCTGCAGATTTTAAATCGAGTTGTGGAATATGTAAAACAGTATGTTTCAAAGAGAGAATACCGTCTTAAAATCTAATTGTTTTTATTTTTCAATGCAGCATATCCCACAACTAATTAGAATAACTGCAATACCAGAGAATATGTAATATGTCAGTTTGTCAAGATTGCATATATTGCATGTGGCAGAACAGGTGGGAAAGTAAATAGCTTATTTAACCAGTGTGAAGTAGGCATTATGACCAATCATAAATTGTGTATAGTACAATTTCTTGAGAGGAATGCACTTTGCATTTACCATTAGTGTTTTTTTTATTTCTGTATTATACATACATACACACACAATATCATCATTTGATTTATATGTTCTGTTACTCACCTTAATTTCTGAGGTATTGATCAGTATGTTCTGCTGTATAACTAATCTGGTTAGTAATTTGGGTGGTGCTTTGACCCAATTCTGAGTACCATATAACAATTTTTGTTTCATACCAGGAAAGTTATGACACATATATAAAAGATATAGCTTGATTTGAAGGCCTTTTTAGCTGTACTTCTAAATCAGTGGTATAATTTAATAGTTTTCTGTCTTGTAGCTCCAAAATTTTCTTTGATAAAATATTCTCTCTGTTTATTTAACTTTATATGAGGCTTTACTTATCGGTAATGCTCTAAATTTACATTTTAATGCAACCCACTGAATGTCTAATTTTGCCTCATTTTGTTTCACATTATTATAAAATTCTCTTATCTGCACATTAATTTCTGCTTTAATCTCTTCTTCCAATGTTAAGCAATATTTTTCTAATAAATCAGAACAGACTACCCAGTCCTTAGAAACAATGAGGTATCCACCAACATAAAGAGAAGATAAAAACTTTTTCTAAGCATGACTGACTGATAACTAATTCAGTGTTATTCCTACTGGGAGGAAGAACAATTTAATCAAGCAAGTCAGCACTAGCAAAAATTAAGGGACTTATGAGCTTATTTATTGCTATTAGTACAAAATTGTCAATTGGAGAAGTAGTTAAAATCACCTAAAAATGTGTTGGCTTTTGATGGACAGCTTTCAATGTATGCTAGGTAGTCTATGTGATCTGATGCAATCATTCAAAGGGACCTGTAGTTGGCAATGAAGTAGTAGGTAACTTTACTGGGACTCAGACTAACATAAATGAATCTGAGGCTGGAATCATGCATGATTTGCCATGAAACTGTAGTGTTCTTAGTAAAAATGGACATGCCCACAAAGCTGTTCTCTGACATTATTGCATGGTAGGCAATGTACTGAGGCAGGGAGGGAGTGTCGTCACTGCAATGTCATCAATGTTGAAGTCTAGTTTTTGTATCTACAGAAGCATGAAATGTTATTGTTTAATCTTCTGTCTTTAAGCAAAGCAAGTCTGACATGGTCTGGATTGAAATTTGCTAAGTAGATACACCCATGAGTTGATCTTATCCTAAAAAAAGCACTATGGCATTGGAAGAGCTGTGGGACAGGATGGTAGTGAGTGTCTGACTTTACCTCACTCATTCTGAGGGGAGGAAGATAGCCTAGGCTCTCATCAATAGAAGCTTTAACAACCTGGTGAGCTTTGTGCTGCAAACATGGTGTGCCACTGTCAGAAGCTCACAAGCTGCCATGGGGTAGGGAGTTAATGCACACTTTCTGGCAAACTGTAGGATACTGCACCAGCACCTTTGATTTCCTCACCAGCCTGGGCTGATCAGAGCTCAGAGTAGACAAGGTGGTTCTGGTAGACTCAGTGAACGAGGAGAAGAACTGGTGGCAGTTGATGGTCAGCTGAAGAGAGCAAAGAAAAGCACTGTGAAGGAAGTGAAAGTCTTAGCTACTATGTAAAAGTAATGGAATAGGAGGTGCAATCCACTGCCACATGAAAGTGGAATTCAAATGGGCACATACTGAATCCCCTTAGAATAATATACGTTAATAAGCCAAATGTGGATGTTTGTTCTTTTGTCTTTGTACTTAGGCATCCTTCTTAGTGAAGGAAGTTTACTGTTCAATACCAGTGACACTTCCTTAGAAATATAAGTGGAGTGCCCAACACTGTCTTCCTGAATCTCCTTCAGGGCAGAAAACCTAAGATCATTCATCCCTATGTGATCAAGCAAGGTCATATCCACATCAGGAATGTAGAAGGGTCCTGCGGGTATTAATAATGACCTGCTCAAAACACCAAAGAAGCAGCTTATTGTTACCCTCTCCCTGTCAGTCTGGTTCATACAGAGTCAGGCTCTCTAACAATGGATTGCCTGATACCCAGAACCTTATGATTTAGTGCAGGTTAATATGACCATAAGGCAGAAGGCATACAATGAAGGAGACTCATAGAAAATCATGGAAAAGATATATGTAGGTGCAGGTGCAGGTGTTGGTGTAGATACAGATGCTTCCCCCTCTTCTGAGGTTTACTAGGTGAGTTCCTTGGACTGTTAGGCAAGGATTTTTTGATCTCTCAGCATATGCTGGTTTTGTGTGATAGTGCTATTTATTGACAATAGGTATGGATGAATGCACTTTCTGCTTGAATGTGCAACTATCTCTCACAAATCATTTGAAAGCAACATAGAAGTAAAGGATTTTCAGTAAACAAGAGACAACTGTTACATTGTCTCAACAATCTTAATGTTAGTAGCCTGTACAGTGGCTTACAGTGATAAAGTCTGTCTTCTAGAAACATTGTTATACAAGATTATTGGTCTTGTCTCCCACTTGACCAATTTATTCTGTTCTAGTCATTTTACCATTATGAATGTCTGCTACTATTTTTTTCTTTATTGTATTATACAATTTTCTTTCTACTAACAAAATAGTTTACTAACAATGGAGCTTTTCTCCCTGGGCATCCGCTGAAAAAGGATTTTATGCCCTATTGGACTCTCCAGGTAAACAAATGTAAAATAAATATAAAGCCCTGACTACAGCTCAGGTGACAAAAGTTCATTTTGTGGCTCAAGCACATGATAGCGCAGGCAGGGAGGATGAGCATGCCCATCTTGTTGGGGGCGGGGGTGTCATGCACATTTTGATTTCACAGGTAGACACTGGTAGAATAGCATTTGATGCCTAGAGATGGATAGGGAGTTATTTTGGCATCACTCCTTGCAGAAGTGAGGGGTGGTCCTGATCTGCTGCCTATTGCAGATCCAACTCTTAGGGTATTACAGAGCAAGTGCAGGTATGGGAATTAATAGGAAAAATGCATCCTCTCAGCAGCGGTGTGATACTACCCTGTGAGGCTTCAAGCTCCTCGCCAGGCCTGAACATTATTATAGCAGCTAAGGGGAGGTGTAAGAGTCTGTCAGACACATTGCTAGAGCACAGGCACCAGTAACAGCTAATGTTCTGATGCAAGGAAGCCAAAATAGCTCAAAAAATCTCATTGCTAGTAGACTGACAAGGAAGTATGAGTTAAAGGATGTTATAGCATAGCAAAAGTGGCAACACAGATGCCAGGACTTGAAATAGGTATTGGACACCTAAAGATTAGTAACTACTTGCCATACAATGTGCAATAATCAGTGTGGTATACAGCTAGCGAAGTACATGGAAAAGTGAGGTAAGAACAATAGGTGGAGCCTAGCAGAAGGCCTCAGTGGACTGAAACTACTCTGGAGTAGTAATCAGTTGCAAAACACAGTGGCAAACAGCAGCAAACTAAACAGTGAATAGTAGAGTAAAGTAGGAAATGGCATTATGCAAAAAGTAATATAGGTCAGCAGAACTCCAATGTGCACAAAACCCTTTGGATGATGATTAGCAGCACATACACTAGAAAGTGTTATTGCTGACAGCAAACAGTAAAAAATATTAGTAGTAAACTGCAGCAATAAAAAGCAAAACAAATAACAACATATAAACTGGAAGCATAGTGAAAAATAAAGAACCAAGTCAGTATTAACAACTATGTAGGAATATTCTATTGTTACACAAAATGAACAATATGAAATAACAAAATGAATGATAAAAACACACACACAAGAAAAACAACAGCCACCTCTGGTCTGCCTCCTATCTCACTGATGGACAGAGGCAGTCAGTAAATCACCCCCTATAAATCACATTTGTGGGTCACATTTCGGTTGCACAGCTAAGCTTTTAAGGGCCCTAGTGGTCATTAGCCTAGTTTACACCTATGAATCAGTCAACACAGTAGTAACAGCAAGTACTTATTTGTTACCCTAAATGAATGCTACCAAAACTGATCAGCAAAACATTGTATTTTATAGCCAGCTACAGGAGTTAGCAAAACAGTAAAAAATGGAGCATTAATGAGCAGAAAATCTAAAACCTGATACAATCTAAACAGGAGCAACAGTAAGCAGTAGTTTTTCATCTTTAATGAATACTTGCAAAATGAACAGCAAAGCGTAGTACAAATAATAATAGGGTACAGCAGAAAAGAGTTGAGATTCAGAGCAGTAGAAAAGAATAGCACATTGTTATACTTGGTAAACACTTTCACTGCAGTGCAGAGATTTATAAACTCATGTGAAGCCATCAAATAGAATGCAGAGATGTGATTCATAGATAATCACAACCATGAGCAACAAAACAGTGTGTAAGTGGTCAGGATGATTACTAGCTAATAGCTCCTGCAATCTGACTGGTTGTTTCTCAAAAACATCCACTTGAGAATATTAAGATATTTTATATATAGAAAAGAAAACAAAAGATTTTATCAAGAAAGATGTTTTCATTTCAATAAAATTCCTGTCAAATATTCAAAAAAAGTGGATAAAACTTCTAAATTAATGATTCAAAATCCAACTCTCAGATTTCTCTGCAAAAAAGGAACTACACACTTTACATTTTTCCCCTTAAAAGTAGATAAGCTTGACATGAAAATGGGCACAATAAAAGAGTGTAAGAAACAGACATTGTTAAACAAGAGGGTTCTCAAATAAGTGGGATGACAGACGTCCTTAATGACAATGAAAGAAGGGTAACTGAAGGTGAGAATCAATTAGAATGTTTGTTAAACAAAATAATATATATTTAAAAAATAGATGACTTACAAAACAAGACTAGATGGACATCAGAATATACAACATCCCCGAGAAGCATGGAGGTGAGACCGCGTAAAACATTCTAACATGTTGGCTGCCAAAAACATTAGACTTACCTGAAGCTATATCCTTTGGCATAGAAACACACATTATTGATTGCGCCTTCAAAAAAAAACTTCTCCAGTGTCAACTGTTGTAAAATAAATTTTCAATCAAGATAAAGATTTATCATTTAAAACAAATACTCCTCCAAAAATTGGAGACAACTTCATTAGGTTTGATAATCAATACTCTTCAAGGGGAGTCAGCAAAGGGAAAGCCTAGTTTCCATTCATAAAGGAACAAAAAAGGGGGTATTCAGACTCTTTGAATACTTCCTGCAAGAATAAGAATGAAAATGTTTTCCAAGAAGGTCAAAAAATATTTCATTCACTTGAGGAAGCAGTTACTTTCATTAAAAAATAAATACAAATTTGGAGTATACAGAAGAAATTGAGTGGAATACTGCAACATTAAAAAGACAAGTAACTAAAAATGTCTGGAAGACATATCAAAAGATAAACTGAAAGGCAAGTAGCTAATCAGTATCATTACTGTATTCCCTCCCTTGATTCATTACTGATTTTTTTATTTATTTTTTGCATAAGAAATTAGTTTAAATAGAGAGAACATTAATAAACTTTTGGGACAAACTAAATTGAAAGAATTTCAAGGGCTGAGATAAATGGAGGGTCAGCCTCAAATTCTCCAGCAGTGTGTCAATTATTGCCTTGTTTTTTTGTTTTGTTTTTCAAATAATATAATGTTTAACAATACAATCATCAATAAACAAGTATTATAAACCTTTATATACACTATGTACAACTGAGCTAAACAAAGGAGGGAAAAAATAATAAAATATATGAAATTAGTAACAATTTATACTATTCAATTAAAGTATAAAGTTACACATTAATTATTTTGGGTTCATTTTTAATGTTTCAATAAGAGTTAACATTTTTTCCCAAGGATTGTTTGTCCATGTTTTAGGTGAAATTCTCAATTCCTTCACCTTGATTTCTAATGTTGCTGTTTCTTCCATCAATCTCAAGAATTCTTCCAGAGTAGGTTCTTGTGAAGACTTCCACTTTCTAGTTATGCATTTCCTTGCCATAGCTAGTATAGATCAGAGTAGGTACAGATCTTTTTTATTCATTCCAATAGTATCATTAACATTTAAGAGGACTAAACATTTGGTTAAAATAAAGGTTTCTGTAAATATAGCTTGGAGAAAAAAAATAGTAATTTCTTCCCAGAATTTTTTTATATTAATACAATCAAAAAATATGAGATCAATCAGCTTTACAGTTTAAAGAACATCTCCCCAACAAATGGATTTATCAAGTGAATTGAATTTGGCTAGTTTATCAGGTGTAATAAATGCCCTGTAAATATATTTCCATGTAAATATTTTCCATACTTGTAAATTAAATATTAATTTAACAGAACATATAATATTTGTTTTACTCTCAATTGATAGATTAGTGTGACATCCTTTTGCTATGAAATTCCAATATCTTGCATTAGGGTTAGTTTTATATGTTATCAATATTTTGTATAATTTTGAAATTAGGTTTGTCCAATTATAATTGTCGTAAATAACTTCAGCTATTAGACTTATCAAATTTGGACTATTTTTATAAGGAGGATTAACAAGTTTACTATTAAGATCCTTAACATATGATAATATGCTTTGTAGTATCAACCAATCTACTGATGGAATGTCATATTTATTCTGAATTTGTTGAATGTTTAATACTACTTGATTCTCTATACAATGTTGCCAACAAGTGAAGTTTTTTCCCTCCCATATAGTTAAGATAACATTATGAATTTTACTGAAGCAATTCTTTGTAGAGCTAAAGAGAATTATCAAGTCTAGCCAAATCTTAATATCCGTGTTAGTATATATAAATCTTCTGAATACATTGTAAATATTATTTATATAATTTAAGTTTGTTGGTTTTGTTATATTATATTGAATATCAATATGTGCCACATCCTATTATTTTGTTCACTTAATATACAATTTTTAATTATTTTATTTTCATTTAGAAAAATAATAGTGTGCAATGTTTTCCATGTTGAAGAATAATTAGGATCTATCCAATTAATGATAGTTCTTAATATGGAAGCTTTTATGTATGATTCTACATCTGGAAGTTTAATTCTACCCATTTCTCAAGATCTAATATGATGTGTATAGGCTATTCTATTTCTTTTTGGATACCAAAGAAAGTTTAATAGAATTTTATTTATTTCAAAATTTTCTTGTTGGGTACTGTAGGAATAGCTTGTGCAATGTAATTAATTTTTGGAAGTATTGTCATTTTTATTATTTGTAATCTGTCTTCAAATCTCAAGAACATTTTATTCCAGCTTACTATTAATATTTTTATTTTATTAATTATGTTGCTATAATTTGTGGCTAATGTAGATTCCAAATTATCACATAGTGTTATTCCTAAATATTTTATTATGGGAACTTGTTTTCCTATCACACAATTTGTAGTTAAGGTAAATTCTCTCTTTTTATTCAAATATATATAATTAAATTTTCCCTTGTTAAATCTAAGGCCAGAAATATGACAAAACCTTTCCACTATTTCATCTAGTTTTTGTACTGATTTCGCCGAGACAGATAACGTGAGTAAAACATCATCATCAAATAACATAATTTTTTAATTGAGTTGACCATATACATCTATGCCTGATATATTAGAGTTGTGGCGTACTAATGAGGCAAATAATTCAATTCCTAAGGCAAACAGGATGGGAGACATCGGACATCCCTGCTTTGTACCTTTGGTTATTTCGATAGCCTTCGACGTAAATGACCCAAGTTTTACATAAGCCAAATTGTTTTTATAAATATTCTTTATTAGCATAATAAAATTAGTAGGAAATTCAAACAATTCTAAAGCCTTAAAAAGAAAATCCCAGCTCAACGAATCAAAGGCTTTTTCTATATCCAAAGCTACTATTAGAGCTTCTTGGTTGTTTATGTTTAGAAAATCTATGAGTGTTAAAATTCTTTGTATATTGTCATGTGTGTGTCTTTTATAAATTAATCCTGTTTGATCCTCACTTATTATGTGTCAATGATTTTTTTAATTCTGCTAACTAATACTGACATGAAGATTTTATAATCATTGTTAAGTAAAGATATTGGCCTATAAGATTTACACTGTAAAGGGTCTTTGTTTTCTTTTATAATGGGTGTAATTAAGGAGTATCCCCATGAAATTATAGCTGTGTTTTGTGTTAGAATTTCATTCAAAGTTTTGTGAAATAATGATATTACTGAAGATGGAAATATCTTATACAATTCATTAACTATTCCATCGATTCCCGGTTATTACTTTTACTTTCCTTGATTTTTTGAGTAATTTCTTTTAGAGATATTTGTTTTTGAATTTCTAACTTTAACTTTTCTGATACCGTCTTTAACTTTACTAATTTCAGGTCTAAGTTTGATGTAGTTATATGTGAAGTATCATTATAATGGTCAGAGAAATAATGTTTAAATGCAACTAGCATATCATTTATATCCGAAACCTTTTTGTTTTTTTTCCCTTCCTTCATGTATAATACTTGTAATATTATTTTCAATTGAATGTTTTTTTTTAATCTTATTGCTAAATTATGCATATGTTTGGGTGATACTGCATAGGAACTAAGTTTTAACTTTTCTACAACTATATTAGTTTTGTGAGTTAGGATTTCATTATATCTTTTGTTTAAGTCTTCCAATGCTTTTTATGATTATTTTGTGTGTAAGTAGATGAATTAATAGTGAGATCTGGATTTTGTTTTTGGATGTTACATAATTCTGACTCCCACTTCTTTAGCTTGTTTTTATACCATGAAAGAATGTTTCCATTTAGATAGGCTTTCAAGGTATCCCAAAGATTAATTACATTTGTTTCAGTAGTGTAGTTTATATCTAAAAAGAATTGTACTTCTGACTCTAACCAAGGTTTAAATTGTTTTAATTTTGTAATGTAAGCTGGAATTCTTGATATAAAAATTAATTTCTTATCTGTATGTATTTTGAGAATTAAAGAATTATGGTCTGAACAGGGACAAGGGATTATGGAAAATGTTATTATTTTTGAATTTAGCTCTTGAGATATGAAGATTTTTATCAGTTCTTGTATGTGTCACAAATCTGTGGTCTTGGTGTGAAAATAATAATGAATTGTTCTCCTTATAACTAAATGTATCACTTAGATTTAAACTTTCTTCCCATTTCTTAAGTAGCTTCCCTACAGAACTTACACCTAAATTTCTTTTGCTTGTGGTCTCTGATTTATTCAATATACAATTAAAGTCACCTCCCAAAATCAAATTTCCTTTATATAATCTAGTTATTAGAGCCATGTGTTTTCTTATTGTCCTAACCCCAATACCTTGAAACCAATATATATTTACTAATGTCCAGAGTCTATTGTTATATTTTACTATTACTATGGCTAGAAATCCTTCTTTATCTTCATATTTGTAAATGATTTGAGGCATAGTGACATTTTTTCCATAAACTTAAAGTTCCCCTAGTCTTTTTCTTATATGAAAAGTGAGATCAGATCATATATTCATTAGGATTCCAGCTAAAGGTATAATTTGTTTTGAAGTGAGCCTCTTGAAGAAATACTACTTGTACTTTATTTAATTTCATATATCTTAATAAATTAGATATTTTCCTTGGATTGTTTAAACCATTAGTGCTTAAGGATAAAATAGTCAAGTACATTCTCAGTATTTAACTTTACATCATATTTGTTTTGTATTATATTTTGTAATACCATACCAAATGTAAAATATGTAACTACTGTGTTAATTATTCTCATTGTAGTCAATATTTTAATTTTGGTCAAATAACTTAAAATAGAGTTTAGTTCAGGCCAATAAAAAAAGAAAAAAAAGAAAAATGCCAAAATTACTTGTATAACAAGTATATAAATATTTTTGTAAACCCTCTAATGTACATGAAGTGAAATACACTTCCAATCTGCTAGATGAAAAGAAATCTAACAGGCTACATACCATAATTTCTCTCATGAAAAAAAGAAAAAAAACTAACCCCTTTTGAGTTCCAGTACACCTTTTCTCTTATCTTGGAGATTAGTTATTATTTTCCCTATATAACTATTAATAATAAATTAACATACTGTATAGAAATGAGTATTGATTTGGTAATACAGTTTAATTTTAGATTAGATTAGACTTCTTTTTCAGAATATAATCATCCTATCATGCACTACTTAAACATTCATAAAGTAAAATCTCATTTATAACACAGTAAATGTTGTTTAACATTAGTTCTCTTTAGCCCGAGAGTAATATTATACAGATTAATAGTCTCCAATATTCTGATATGACCAATATACTAATGATTATGTCAGATAAACACTCTCCTACATACTAAAATATATTATAACTGAGTGAAGTAGATTTAGAAATGTATCAAGAAGTGAAAATAAATACGGACAAGTCTATTCAGAACACTTGAATCATACTATAAAAATTATGTAGTCCATAGAATAAACCCTTAGAGTTGTGTTCACTAGAGATGATAATGTAAATATGTTTGAGTGAACAATACATGTCATAAATCTCTACGTATCACTCCCATACTTTCAATTAGAGACAAATGAAAGCATAACCAGATTTGGTTTATTTTATGTCCATCCATGAATGTATTTGTGACAAATTAAAAGAAAAAATGAAGAAAGACACCATTAGACCATATTGATCACTCATTGATGATGAAACAGAAGCAATTTGCACTGATAAGTGTACATGTGGGTGAGCAATTTATAAACTTCTTAATACTAATGCATACTTCTCTTCTGCAGTCATCTCCCCTCTCTGTGAAGTGTGCTCGCTGTAAGCTGTTTAAACATCTTGGGCTGCAGGTGCACCCACACCACACACCCTCCAAACTTGAATAAGTACTATTGCTGAAGTGCAATTCCAGTGAAAATTTTACAAAGGCTTCTCTGCAAGCATGGCTTTTCTTCAAATTAAATGCAATCTGTTTAAACATCTTGGGCTGCAGGTGCACCCCCCCAAACTTGAATAAGTACTATTGCTGAAGTGCAATTCCAGTGAAAATATTACAAAGGCTTCTCTGCAAGCACAGCTTTTCTTCAAATTAAACACACTCTGTTTAAACATCTTGGGCTGCAGGTGCACCCCCCCACCCTCCAAACTTGAATAAGTACTATTGCTGAAGTGCAATTCCAGTGAAAATATTACAAAGGCCTCTCTGCATGCACGGCTTTTCTTCAAATTAAACGCAATGTATGCCTTAACTTTCAACATAAAGACTTAATGTTAATGCCTTTATATAGTGAGATTTTTTGTTGTTTAAAGTGTGCACACTTGCAGAGGCCTGTCTAGCTAGCCCAGTTTTCTTAACTGCAATCCTGTAAGACCCCATTTCAGACTCTAATTGATGACACACTGCTGGATTCTGTACCTCTCTCTGAGTAACAAGGCAAAATTTTAAATTTTTATCTATGGCTTTTACATCCAACTGTGCCTTTTTCCCCAGTTTCATCTGTGACCAGTCAATAGACTATTTTTGTATGGCAATAGCTATCCACTTCCAAACTAAACTGCACTACCCCAGAATTAGTAACACCAGAAATAATTAACTTGTGCTAGTTTAGTTCCCCCTTTGAACTGTACTGCCATTTACTTAACTGCAGTTCATCTATTCTCTTGGTACTCTCTCCATATCACTTACCTACAGTTTGAGTCAATTGATTGTTTTTGTTTGAATTGCCCATCCTCCAGAATCTAGCTGAGAGACCTGTCAATCACTCCCACAGGACTCCTCCTGCAATTAGTCCCTACCCTCCTCCCCCACTAGGAATGCACAGGACAGAAGTTATATATGGGCTTGTATTCTCTGTTACCTGATTGTTTTCCAGCCCACAACCCCTCCTAAGAGCAGCTAACAGGTCTCTGCCCGCTTTGCTCCCCACTCTGCCCCCAATTCCTACCCGCCTTCGGTGGTCCTACCTATATTAGAAGAACAAACCCTTCCCATCATTTTTACCACCAACCACAACACTACTCCCAACTCTAAATCCACCATCTTCCCACTACTACCCCTCCACTTCTGCTAACATGAATAAGCATACCACACTTATACTCTTTGCATACCCTCTCTTTGCATATCTTACATCTTATCAAAACTCCATTATACCCCCACTCAACCACTTCCACTGTACAACTATTCACACTATCACTCATGACTCACCCTCACTCTGCTCCTCTCCCACCAACTCAAGAACCATCCCTATGCATCCCCACGTATTATATCAACTAAAATACTCAAACTAAATGCATCCCTACAAGTTAACAAAATAACCCTCCCACCACATCTGTTACCAACTGCACCCAATCATAAAGTTTCCCTAAAATGCAAACTCTCACAAACTGATAAAACTAATAACCTCATGAATATCAAAACTTGCTCTCAGTGGAGACATCCACCCCAACCCTGGCCCCTCCATCTCCAACCCCACTTCTAATAATCAGACTAAACCACAACATTTCCCAAATCCCAGCCAGTAGAAAACCAAATGACCTCCTTCTGCTAAGACTAAATATCAGAAGTATAACCAACAAAGTCCACGAACTCCATGCCACCATAGACTTGTACTTCCCAGATATAATTATCCTGACAGAAACCTGGCTAAAACCTCACATTACCAGTGAGAAAATCCTCCCTAATGGTTACAACATACTAAGACTAGACTGACTAAACAAGAAACGAGGTGGTATAGCTATAATATTTAAACAGCATCTAAACATCCAGATCCTAAACTCATCAGCTCCCCAAATTGCCAATGAAGAAATAATATATACCAACCTGAAAATAAGCCAAAATAAAACCAACATAATAGGATGCTACTTCCCACCTGGCCAAAATATCCCTCCACTAGAAAACATCCTCAGCTGGACTACCCACCATCTCCCCCAAGAGACCATAATTTTAGGTGACTTCAATATTGATTGGCAATCCTGTTGCAGCAACCATCCAACCCAGCATCTAAACCTTCATGGCTTCACCCAACTAGTCCAGTCACCAACCAGAATAAATAAAAACTCCAGCAAGCACACTACTCTGGATTGGATACTACTCAGCAAGATTCCCCAGTCCTATATAGCAGGCTGCCTATCAGATAGCCTCAGTGATCATTCCCCAACATTCCTACTCAAAAAACACCTATACCAAGTTAAACCTGTCCTCTACCATCAAATACGTAAAAAACTACACTTTAACCCAATCACATTCATCTCATCCCTCAAAGAATGTAACTGGCATGCTCTAAATTACCTCAGCCTAGATGATGCAGTCCAATTTTCAGTACTACCTTCCTAAGCATCCTAAATAACCCTGCCCCCATAAAACTTACCAGAACCAAAGACCAACCCTCACCATGGCTACAGAAAACCACTAGGTCAGAAATGAAAAACAGAGATAAAGCCTGGGAACACTGGTGCAAAACCAAAACCCCCTCAGCTAGACAAATTCCTAGAACTACGCAATAGAGTCAAAAAGCTAATAAAGGAGGACAAAATCCAATACTACCAGTCTGCCCTCAACTCCTTCCAACACAACCCCAAACAATTCTGGACCTCCATAAACTCCATCCCCCACCCAGGTAAAATCAATACCCCTACACCTAACATTCCTCACTCCTCAGAAAATATTGCTACCTCATTCAGCACACACTTCACACAAACCGTACTATCACTAGCTAGACAACACAACCCCCTCTCCTACACCTTCACCCAGTAATCTCCCCACACTCTTCTCATTTTCTCCCATTCCTACCTCCAACATAAGAAAACCCTTAACTAAACTTAAACCCACAAAATTAGCAGTAGACAACCTCCCAAGTGAATTCCTACAAATTGCAGCTGATGCCCTAGCCTACCCAGTATCCATCTTGATTAACCGATCTCTGTCTGAATGCTATGTCCCTACACTATGGAAAATATCACACATAATTCCCTTCACAAAGGTGGCCCCTCTACAGAACTAACTACCACCCCATAGCAATTCTATCGCCACTCTTCAAAATACTAGAAAGATGCATTCACTCTCAAATCTCAGACTACCTCCTTACTAACAACTTCCTTTCTAATATTCAACATGGTTTCAGACCAAACCATAGCACCACCACTGCCTTGCTCTCTTTTATTAACACTATCCTTCACCATAAAAACAATGGTCATCTCTCCTCTGCTACTTTCCTAGACCTATCTAAAGCATTTGGCATGGTCCTTTACAAACAACTCATTTCTGTACTCAATAACCTATCCTTATCTCAGTCAGTCACCAACTTGTTTCAAAGTTACCTGTCTGACTGCCAGCAATCTGTTGTATGGCAAAATGACATATCTCCCCAACTACTTGTCTCTATTGGTGTTCCCCAAGGATCCATCCTTGGACCCCTACTCTTCTCCATTTTCACCAATAATCTAGCCTTTGCCACCAAACATAGCTCACTCATGCAATATGCAGATGACTCAACCATCCATCTGCTCAGCCCAGTCCCTACCCAAACTGCAAAAGGTCACACAGGATGCCTTTTCCTCTGTTGAAACTTGACTATCCAATGCCCAGTTAATACTCAACCCAAACAAAACTAAACTCCTCATCTTTGAACCCACCAAACATACTCAAAACAACTCTCACTTTAACATCCCAGCAAAAGACAATACCACTATCCACCCAACAGATCACACCAAATTGCTAGGAGTTGAAATAGACAACAATCTCAAATTTGACATTCACATATCCATGACCATAAAAAAAATCCACAAAAAACTAGGAAACATATACAGAAATAAGCAACTCCTCAGCAAAGCAGCTAGGATTTCAGCTGCAAATTTGCACCTTATCTCCACCCTACTTTATACCTCTCCAATATATACCAACCTAAGGCAATTCAATCTAAATAAACTCGAGACCTGCTAAAACAAAATCACCAAATTCACCACTGGGGCATCCTACCACAGTCACCACTGTCTCTCACTTACTGAACTAGGCTGGCTAGAACTCCCTCACCTCCTTCAATGGTATCAACTCACACTCGCCCACAAACTAGTAAACCATCCTCTAAAGGTCCCATCCCTCCAGTATCTACTCCAACCCTATCGCACCACCAGACCACTACGATCCAGAAACAAAAATCAATTACAGGTTACTAGAGCCAATAACACTGCTGGAGAAGCACTATTCTCCAGTGCTGTAGCCAAATTATGGAACCCCCCCCCCCACAATAACCTCTGTACCATCATGCACCCACTTCAAAGCTTTACTTAAAGCGCACCTAAAAACATGCTGGCTATGCCTTGTAACTCTCCCCTCTAACTTCTCCCACTCCATCTACCCTCTACCTCTCTTCCACCCCACAAACTACATTTGATTACAGCAAGCTCTGATACTTCCATGCCTATCTACGTATTATATGGTAGTAACTTCTTATTGTAACAATTGTTAATATCTGCTATGACTTCGTGGATGGAACAGATGCTAGTTATCTACTGAATGTATTATTCTTCATCTGTAACTATGTTTGTAATATTTTAATTGCTAGGATTCTTCATCTGTAACTATGTCTGTAATATTTTAATTTGTGGAGCTTTTCTCCCCGGGCCTCTGCTGAAAATGGACCTGCGTCCAGTCGGACATTCCCATTCAACAAATGTAAATAAATAAATTATAAATAAATAAAATAAATTCATATTATGAGAATATCATCACAGAATATTGAACAAAATGCTAGTCAAGACAGAGCATTACTGAAGCTGTTCTGCACAGCCACAGTTCCTTAGAACCTTTATAATAGAGTGTTTATCAAAAACTGTCATGCAGCAAGATACAAGAGTAGACAGACTCCCTTCTTTGTTATTAAATTGTTAAAAGTAATGACACTCTAAAAAATACAAAACCTATTAAGCTGAACAGTGCCTTAAGAAATCTCTCTCTCTCATGTCTATTTAATTAGTGTTCTACTTGTATTTCTCATCAAGAATTACAATTTACAAATCTGTCTTATTTTACTACTTGAAGTAGTAGCAAAAGCAGACCATTAAGACATTGGGCAGGATTCACGAAGCCTCCATGTAAGAGTTACAAGGCTTACACGGAGGCTGCAGTTAAACGGTGTGATGTCAGCATGTCGTGCATATGCATGAGGGCATGCTGAATCACACCTAAGGCTTACACGGTCTGTGGAAGACAGTAGGGGGCATGTCCGTAGGCCGAGCCCTGCAAGCGGACACGCCCCCAGCAGAGTAAAAGTGCCCAAAGTAAACACTCACGACAGAGTCCACGGAAATGTGAATAAACACAGCACAACACATGCCCCCACAGACTATGAACAGAAAATATATAAATGAACATGTGATATATTTTTTTTAAATTGTAAAGATGTTTAACCGTGAGTGCGCTAGTTTGCTGGCGTGCGTAGCGCAGCTACAGTTAGCAGTCAGTGGGAAAGCATATAAGAACTAAATATGCAAAGTAAGCCAAGAAGCAATAGCGTAGCGGTAGAGACGTCAGCTGAAGAGCAGGCATTCATGGTTCGAGCCCCCACAACGCCAACTTTTATTTTTAGCAAAATCAGCACAAAACAAGTCCCTGACAAACATGTACACATATAAAATCACATTTTATGTAAAATGTAATGAACTAGTCCATTTATTTTGAAGAAATGTGAGGTAACAAAACAATAAAAAAATGCCAGATGTGTCTATAGCTGAGCTACAGTTTGGAAGAGTGGCCTAATGGTTAAGGTATTTGCCTTACAAACACAAGGTACAGGGTTTGAATCTCACAGGGGATAATTGGCAAGGCTTAAAATGGCTCGCAAGGGCAGTTAGCCTAATACTAATCTAATCTACTAATCTATGAACAAGGTGAGTGCATCTGCCAGTAGGTGAGCAGTGGTTTAACAGGTGCAAAATGAGTGCCCGTAGGTGAGCAGTGGTTTCACATGCTGAAACTGTGTGCCCCTAGCTGAGGTGAGCGTGCTATGCGTGCTGACAGCTAAATGAGGCGTAAGCCAGCTCACCCTGTTTGCGCGGAGCTGCACACCGTGACAACAAGCTAGCCGACGGGCAACGTTGAGCAAGCTGTAACAAAACTGCCTTTACACAGACACACCCCCTAGCCTGTCTAGACAGTCATAAAATATAAAAAGCAGTGGCCAGGTTAGAACCCAGGATACCATGCACCATAGTCAAGTTACTGAACCACTAAGCTACGACAGCTGTACTCAGAAATGCAGTAATAGCAAATATATAGGAATGAATAGAAAGTGGAGCATGACAAAGCAGGTTTTGTGAAGTGGATAAAATTCCAAAATGGCCAATCACAGATAAGTGCGGGAAAAATGGCATATATAAGCCCCATAGGCGGGAATACACAGCATAAACGATTGTAGAACTGACTTGCAGCCAGAATGTCAGGTGTAGGTGAGGGTGGTTGCTTTCGAGCACAGAGGTGGGGTGTTGAGTCCAGATACATGGCCTGGCTCCTAGTCCACAATCATGAGGCCCAACTCATGCAGGGCCAGGTCCTGTGGGGAGCATATAGGGCTGAGGCGTAGGACCGGTTGGCTCATGATCTTACCAGTGCCACAGGGATTCCAAGGACTGGTGAGCAGGTCCGTCACCACCATGCGGACCTGAAGAGACGCAAGCAGGACCAATTGAACCTTTGGATCCAGGAGGCCCAGCAAATGCCCAACGCCCCACTACTGAGTAAGTTACATTTAATTATGTATGTAAGAAATTAAATTAGCTGATATTATGGAGATGTGTATTCCAATATTACTTCATTTATATTACAGCTGCAGGTGTCCGTTCTGTGAACTGCAGAGCCTATGGAGATAGGCTGGTGCGGTTGCACCACCAGGCAGGTCAGTAATCCACTCCCAGTAACTGTAAAGAAATATAAAAGTATGACAGTTAGCAACAGAGTGCAGTGTAGTCACGAAGTAATAAAATGTGCAAGTAACAGTGTAAAAGTGTTTGCAAGTATTGCTTGATTACAAAAGTGTGTTGCAGTCTGAAATCCAAACAGAAAAATGAAAATGTCTGAGATAAAGTCTGAAATAAAGATGCCCCACCTATAATATCATAGTGCACAACCTGCAGCAGGCTGAAAAGTACAGCTGCAGAAGATGAGCAACTCACATGTGTGAAATATATCCTTGTTGAAATACTGAAACATGACAGAAGTGAGACTGCTGGAAAGGATTGTAATAACTACAGGTAAAACATGTCAATAAAGCCTAGAAGTAAGTACCATCCTGAGTAGTAAAATGAAAACAAGTGAGAGGGTGTGAGAAAGAGTTATGAATCCACCAATAAAGTAGTAATAACCCCTGTATAAAGTATACTGCAGTCAGTACAGAATGAAATGAATGTGACAAGTAGAACCAAACTGTGAAATGTGTCCAAAGTGTTGCTGCAGCTGGAATGTGTATCCCAAAATCTGGATATGCTGCTCTCAGTCTGCAATATGCAGATAGTATGATTGTCTGAAATATCAAACATCCACAGTTGTCTATAGCTATATAAAGCAGATGTAGCTGAATAGAGCCAGATATGAACGTGTATGAATAAAAATGAAAATGTATATTGATGTAGCAGTTTAAA
>NC_056735.1:1692843764-1692871264 GCF_019279795.1 Protopterus annectens
TCCCCATTTGGGGGGCACCTGACATCTGGGGCAAGAAAAACTGATGTAATGGCGTCGGCTGCATGTTTTATACCCCTGACAACCTGACATCATGGAAGAAGGAACAGCAACCGACGCAGGACCCAAGACTTTGTTAATCAGGCCGTCTCAGGGCAACCTGCCAGCAGATTACCCAAATGTAATGACTGCAACAGTGAATACGCTCTAACATCTACATTTATGGTAAGTGTCCACAACTGTACTTTGTCCACGTGGGTGCCACACTGCCCCAGTCCCCCACTGCCCTGCATGACATACATTTATTAATTGGTGTAGTAAAGGCTAGACATTTTTAACATGAATGTGAAGGTCTGATCATATCACCAAAATGTTTATCTCTGGAGTCTGTGACTAATCAGGGACAAAGGATCGAAATCACGGATTATGTAAATGCTGGCGCTGATCATTAAAAAAAAAAGTTGATAGCATTTGAGGCATACCTCGCAACTGTCCAGATTTTTCCTCTTATTTTTTAGTCTGCTTGTCATAAAATTTGTGTTTTTCTGGAAAACCATAGAGGATTGAAGTCACTAAATAATTATAAATGACAGTCATTTGAGTTTCAGACTTCATACCCTTCAGAAAATATATAATCAAAATCTGTTATTCTAGCAAAATTTTAAGTTTATAGGAGCAATATTTTAAATCTGTCCCTATTTTTGGCCTTTGTTGTCCCATTCTTTCTGGCTTTATCCAGATTTTTTTGTATCGAGAGGTTGAGAGACATTCATATTACTGTTTATTTTTCAAGCACATGAATGCATTTATGCCTAATGTCTTGTTATTTAGTGAGTACATTTTCTAAGTTTTTGTTAGAAAATCACATACTGTACGAAGGGCAGAGCAAAACTTAGAAGGAAAATCGGTCACTGTGTAGAATAAACATCGACATTTAAAAACATATCGTGGAAAATCTGTGTGGAGAAGGAAATGAGAGTGGCTGTGTCCAGTTTAATTCCAAGATTTGAGAAAATGTTCTGTGATCAACAGGCTCATCCATCCCACTAACTATAATTAGTTGAATTTGTTCATTTATGGCACCTCGGTGTTTCATAAAAATCTACTGCCAATCATTAGCGGACCGGGGTTCCGCTATGGCAAACCCTTACCATGAAAAAGCCGAAAGACAAACAGCAACAACATGTTTTTGTGATCTTAGGCCGCAGTGGTGCAGCGGTTAGCATTATCGCCTCACAGCAAGAGGTTCTCCCATTCGATTCTCGGCTGGAGCTCCTTCTGTGTGGAGTCTGCATATCCTCCCCGTGGTCGAGTGACGCTAAAGACATGTAGGTAGGTGCGAGCGTGAATAGGCGTGCCATCTTTGAAGGTTGGGCGTCGGGCTGGCAACTCGGCACTGTAAAAATCCACTGCCAATCGTGAGTGGACCGGAGTTCTGCTGTGGCGACCCCTAACCGGGAAAAGCCGAAAGACTTTTACATGTTTTTGTGATCCTAAATACACGTGTTATTAATTTGTTCAATTACAATTACATTTTTTGTGATCTTAAATACATGTGTTATTTATTTTTACCTAACTAACCGTTTTAATTAAAAAAAAAAAAAAAATTATTTCACAAAGTATACTTAGAATTTGATGTGGGGTGGGGGCGCCTTGGGAAAACCTGGATTCAACAAGGGAGCTGAGATTCAAAAAAGTTTGGGAACCACTGATCTAATTGATTTTGCTGGGATTCACGAAAAATAACAGGTGATGACAATTTGATCAGAGATGGTACTTCAAAATTCACTGTAGCTAGCCTGCGTTAGCTTTATTGGTGTTAGTGACTTGAAGTTGTCAGGCCTTTAATATTAAATCTAAACCCTGTTTTTTTTCTCCTTTATTGCTGTGGATTTGTGTGAGGGAGCATCTGTCTCCTGTGTCCAGAGAGGGAAAAATATATTTTTGCAGGTTTGTGAAGGATTTCATTGTAATTGATGGAATACAGCTGAATGTAACAAGGGGTGGACTATAAATAAAACCATTGAGTTGTGCTTTAAACTATTTTATGAGTTATTCTTGCATTCTTGTTGAACAGATAATTTATTCTGTTCCCACATACTCTAGGGTTACTGGAGGCCTACACATTTGTTTGAACCCATACCCCACACATTTTCTGTTGTGTAAGTTGTTGAGCTCCATTCTGTTTACTGTTTGCAGCTTCAGTAATGTCCCCTATTTAGTGTTTGGTGGTATTCACCCTTGATTTCCTTAGTTTTTGCTGGTGGCATATATCAGTTCTAGTCACCTTGTAGCAGTCATGGTGGCTTTGTGTTGAGCTGCAGTGACATGGTAATCCTGTCCCCTATACTGTAGTTACTTGTGTTGGCTGAGAGAGAACTTTACTTTTATGGTATTCTTTAAACACATTTATTGAAGTATCACTTGTGGCATAGGCAAACTTACATTTATATAAAAGTAATCAAAGCATATTAACAAGTGCACATTTGCAAACATTATATAATCACATACATTTGTTATATCATATAATCTAAGTAATACTACATAAATTATTCAGTTCCTGCCTTCTCTTAAACTTCATTCCTCCTCCAAAACGTTTTTCTGCATTATCTGTTCCCATAATATCTATTTTTTCTATGTAATTTACTCCTACCCTTTTCTAAAGATCCTACTTCCTGTTCTTTTATCTCTGTTACAATATTCACTGCTTCAAGTATAGTTTTAGATTTTGTTTTCCATTTTCTAGTAATTGCGTGTTTGGCAGCCATCATAATTGAGCTTAACAAGGCCTTACTATGTCTAGGCAATTTGAAATCATGTATCCCAATTAAAAAAAAATAATTTCCTTAGTTACACTCATTTGCTCTCCAGTATTCCTGACATAGTTTCTGCAGTGAATTTTTAGTCTGCCAACTCGTACTCCCAAAACATACATTGCCAGATACCTCTTTCTTCCCTATCACAACTCCAACATTTCCCATCTGTAGGAGGAATATTCTTTAGAGTCTACTTTGGGTATAAATGTATGTATGCAAGCACTTCAAAAATCTTAAATCTTTTAGACTTAGTTGCATATTTGGGACCCCTACATATGTCCTCACATTATTTCTTTATGAATTGCCTATCTAACCTTTATTCCCAATCTATTCTGACCTCTTCTGAAAGATTCCTATGTTTATTGTGTAATATTTTATATGCCCTGCTAATTATCCTTTTTTTTTTTTTTTAAACAGCAGCTTCTGTTCTAGACTCTGTTAACAACTCGACCAGTGCTGATCTTTCATTTATGATTCCTCTATCACATTCTCTTTGTCTATATTCTGATATAATTCCCTGACTGGAAAGTGACCCAGGCTAGGGATTGACTTCCCATTCTATTACTTTCCTTATCTAATTATTTGTTCCCAGTTTCTTGGTTCCTTTGCCAGCTTTTTCAGTAAATTCCACTCCCCTCTCATCTGTTCTCTGTACCCCTAACTGCAGTCATCCTTATAGACAGAATTTCCTTTCTCCCCTCTTGTCTGTTCTCTGTACCCCTATTTGCAGTCTTCCTTAGACAGAATCTCCTTTCTCCTTTCCTGTGCTAGCTTAGTTCTTGGTATACCTTCTGCTACTTTATGAATGTAATATTCTGTGTGACACTTACTTTCTTTAAGGATCTGTGTCCAAAATGTCATTCTTTGCTTTTCCTTTTGAGGTGTTAAGCTTCTTATGAGATTGAGCGGGATTGTGGTACTGATATACTTAGACTGTGCAGGCATTGCGTATGGTTGGTGTTAGCTTGGTTGCTTGTGATTGAGTAACTGCTCTCTCACACACACACACACACACACACACACACACACACACACACACACACACAGACAGTGCCTCTTTTAATGGGGGTCCCAGTATGTAGTGGTTTGCATATCAGCAGGCTAAAATATCTGCAAGGAATGCTGTGCCTCAGACCGATATCACCAGTGTTACTTATGTTCATAGGTAAGTACTAAGCTAACTGCCCTTGTAGGCCATTTTAAACCTACTCAGTTTCACTTCAAAGGTGAGAATCAAACCCCTGTGCCTTATGTTCTCTGAGGTAAACTCTTTAAGCATTATGCCAGCCTCCAATATACATGTTGGTCAAACATCTGCATAGCTGTCACACTACTTAGCTGAGAACTACTAATAACACAACAGCTGAAGCTTGTATGAGACTGTAAGCCTAACACTAGTCAAATTCAAATATTTTCCTTAGTAAAAGATTACTCTAGCAGGCCATACTGCCATGTGCTTGAGCTGCCAGTATGTTATTTGTATATTATACAACGACCCCCCCCATTAATATTCCAAAACGTGCACGCTGATTGGTCAGCGTGCACGTTGTAAATCAGAGTTATAGTAATGGAAAAAGGTCCGGTCACCCAGACTTTTTCCATTAGTATAACTTTTAACATAGTGAGACAGCTTTAAAAAAAGCAACGGAGATCTTGCTTTCTCCATTGCTTTTTTCAAAACTGTCTCGCTATGTTAAATGGGTTTAACATAGCAAGACAGCTTTAAAAAAGCAACGAAGATTCTCTGTTGCTTTTTTTAAAGCTGTTTCGCTATGTTAAACTCATTTAACATAGCGAGACAGGTTGTAAAAAGCAACGGAGATCTTGCTTTCTCCATTGCTTTTGTCCACAGCTCTGATGTATTGCGTAACTATATACATGCGCAGTACATCAGAACTGCCGCAGAACATCAGACAGCTGCGGAAGGGCAGCAAGGAGGCATTATACAATGCCATTATTTAAGAAAAGTAATTATTTTTTTTCTTAACTAATGTCATTGTATAATAGCAATAACCCACTTCTGGGTGTGGGTCATGCTGGATTTACCCATGGTTGTCTTTGTTTGGCCACTCGGGCTTCGCCCTTGTGACCAAACCACACCAACCGTGGGTAAATCCAGCATTACCCACATCCAGGTGTGGGTTATTGATATATTATACCATGACCCCCCAAAACGTGCACGCTGATTGGCCAGCGTGCCCGTTGTAAATCGAGTAATGGAAAAAGGTCCGGTCACCCGGACTTTTTTCCATTAGTATAACTCGTTTTTTTAAAACACTGTCTCGCTATGTTAAATGGGTTTAACATAGCGAGACAGCTTTAAAATAAGCAACGGAGATCTCCGTTGCTTATTTTAAACTGTCTCGCTATGTTAAACCCATTTAACATAGCGAGACAGTGTACAACGGAGAAAGCAAGATCTCCGTTGCGAAAATGTCTCGCTATGTTAAATGAGTTTAACATGGCGAGACAGTTCAAAATAAGCAACGGAGATGTCCGTTGCTTATTTTAAAACTGTCTCGCTATGTTAAACTCATTTAACATAGCGAGACATAAAAGCAACGGAGATCTTGCTTTCTCCGTTGCTTTACTCAACTCTGATGTACTGCGCAGGCGCGCAGTACATCAGAACTGCCGCGGATGCCAGACATCTGCGGAAGGGCAGTAAACAGGCATTATACTATGCCATTATTTAAGAAAAGTAGCAGTTTCTTTTCTTAAATAATGTCATGGTATAATAGCAATAACCCACGCCTGGGTGTGGGTAATGCTAATTACCCACGGTTGGCTTTGTTTGGTCCTCGGGCCGCCTCGGGACCAAACCACGCCAACCGTGGGTAAATTTAGCATTACCCACACCCAGGCGTGGGGTATTGCTATATTAATGGACATGTGTACTGTATTTTCCCCTTGTGGCCAGTCCATTTCTCTTTGCTATTTTAAACTTTACCAGCATTGATTGTTTTATTCATTGTATAATTTTGTCTTTTTAGACTGCCTGCTTGCTACCGTATACTTTGTCAGCATGTAGTCACCAGTTGTACAGATTTTCAGACCCTTCTGTGCTTCCTTTTCCTCCCTTGTGGTGTAGTTGTGGTAACCAAATAAGTGACGCACTGTAGTTTGTCAGGTAAATGTGTTACTCATGCAAGAGATTCTCTAGTTCTACTATTCTAGTTCACATCTTGGAATGGTGACTTGCACATATCAGAGTTGAAAGGCACCAATGGTTTCAGAAAGTAATTTTACAGAATCCATTGTATGTGTGTGTTTTTGTCTATTGAGAGCAGGGGACTTGTCTCACACACTTCCTATGCCAAAGCCATGTTACTGTTTGTCCTACATTGTTGCAATGAATTGCAAGACTTTACCCTCTTTTTTTCATGTAATCCTTTTCAAGTAATACTTGTGTTGAGTCACAAGTCAGAAATGCAGACTGTCATATGCTTCTCACCTTATAGTTGGCCACATAGCTGCTTAATAGAAACTTTCTGAAGAGTTCCCTGTAGTAATAATATGCTTTCATCAATTCTACAGTGTTTTGTCTGTTCAGCATGAATGAAGAGAATGATTTATTTGCTTTGTTTTCATAGGACACTGATGTCATCATTTGGGATGTTGTTAATGAAAGTGGATTGTACAGACTTAAAGGACACAAAGATGCCATCACAGATGTTATGTTTCTTCAAAAAAAGAACTTGTTCATTAGCAGGTAAGAGGAAGTCCTACAAAGCAGGCAGTAAGTTTAACCCATTGAGATTATGATGTGCTTTGTAGAGAAAATAGCACTGTGCTTGTTTAGGGTCTGTTACTCCAGCTCCTTACTACATGCACACATCTGAAGAATGCTGTTGCATGTTTTAGTTAGTATATCACATTTGATCATTAATTAAAATACTTTATGTACGAGTCCCTTGAGTTGGCTTTATTCTGTGACAGACAGCTGACCAAATTCTTACAGAAAGACAAAGTTGATTGTAATAGCTTCCTTTTCAGGGTACTTTTCCGTTATTGGGGCAACACTTTCAATGCGATTGTTCGGCTGTCATCCAGTTCCTTAACATGTCTGTTAATCACATATCTGTAAAAATTAAATGGAAGTTATTTTAATTTTTACACACATCTTGTTAATAGACATGTTAAGGTAGTAGATTACGGCTGAACAATCATGTTGAAAGTGTTGCCCTTATAAAGTACAAAGACAAAGTAAAAAATGAATAAATACATCAAATTTGGAAAACCTGTCTTTTTTTTTTTTTCCCAATAGTCATAATATGCTTACCTTGTAAGATAACCATTGCTAGGATGTACAAATATATTGTTATTGTACAAATATATTGTTATTTCCGTTGTCAGTGAAGCCTAGCTAAATCAGTACCTGAGGCTTTTAAAAAAATATGCTTACTCCTGAACAGCTGTTCCGTGATTCTGATTGCATCTTTGCAGCTGCAATATGCCAACTAAGTTTAATTACAGATTTCGATTAGGACTTCATGAAGAATATGTTTAATAGTATGCATATTATGGAGAAATACATTTTATAGTATGCATATTATGGAGAAATTGATTTCTTACTACTCTATTATCGGCCAAACACTTTAAATGCGGTTGCAGAGCTCCGAATCCATTGTCGAAGCATGTCTTTTTGATGTTAATCTTAACAGGTGTTTGTAAAATAATTACATCGATAATATTTAAAAAAAAGAAGCTGTAACACAACTGTTAAGATTAACATCAAAAATACATGGTTTGATACTGGATTCAGAGCTCCGCAACTGCATTATAAGTGTTGCCCCGATAACGGAAAAGTACCTTTTTCAGTAATGCGATTTTATGATGAGGAAGCTACAAGCATTGTAATGGTTTAGAAAGTGCTGCTCCTCCTTTGGATTTGAAACCACATTTAGGGAAAACCTGCTGGCAGTCCAGAGAAATGGGATAACTAGAGATCCCTTAATTATGCTAAATACACAGACTCTAGTATTTTTATGACGTTTGATCACGAGGGTAATACACAAGCATTGGTTTAGTAACTCAGTCAAATAAGTTAAACCCAGAAACATTTAGATGTTTCTGAAATATTATTTCTGTACATTTTTCATGACAGACAAGTAAGAACAAGAGTGGGATAAGTCTGAATTTAAATTACTTGAAGATGTTTTAAGTTACAAGTTGTAATAATTTTTTTGCTGGAGATGTTTTTTTTTTTTCTTATTAATATACTGTTTTTGTTTCTTGATGGGCAACAGTACCCCATATATATGCAGCTGTCTGTCGGTAACAGCAGAGCAGTCTTTTATTTGCATGTTGTGTATGCCCAGAGAAAGGTAGGAAAGTTCTTAGTTATTTTTTTAATTCTGGGCTTAATTGTAAGCACTTAGCATCATGTTGCAGGGTTGCTGCCTGTAACTGTTGAGGTTAGAACAAACTTCTAAATTCTAAGAGATCAAGAATCAAAAAGCATTAAACTGTATGACTTACTCATGTTAACCTTCCTTTTTTACGTTAATGAGTACCACATAAGCTAGTCACATAATGTCCTCAGTTTCTCAAGAATATTAGCATCTCTGCTAAAGTTGTATACTTCGTCATATGAAATCAGTTTTAATTTTTCTGTGTTCTGTATTCATTTATTTACACTCTAATAATTTGATTAATCCAGGTTAGAGTCACAGGAGCTGAAACGTATCCAGGCCTCCGTGGCTATCAGGAAATGAAACTAATCCTGAATGGGATATCAGCTCATTGCAGGATGTACAGACACATACATACACATACACACACACACACACACACACACACACGCACACGCACTCACGTACCTGCACTTGGGAGGCTTGTCCCTCTACCGTTAGCATGTCTAACTTATATTATTATTTTTTAATACAACCAGCTATGTCAGGGTCTTTTTATCATTGTTCATTCTATTTTATTTTTTGTGTTTCAGTTCCAAGGACACATTGGTAAAATGGTGGGATCTGGATACACAACACTGTTTCAGTACAGTAGTTGGACATCGTAGTGAGGTAAGAGATCCATTGGACATTAAAAACATTGTGTGTGTGTCTTTATAATAATGTGATGTGCACCTTTAGAGGATACAAATTACAGAGCAATTTTTTATTTCATAATGGGTATGACTTTAATTTGAGAGAGAGTTTCTTTTTTCTTTCTCTTAGTAGTGTTAAGAAAATGAAGGTTTGTTGGGAGGGTTGATGGAAAACAAGGGTAGAAATGGATATAGAAGAGATAGAAATATGATTAATACATTTTAAACAGGTTTCTTACAAAAGTAGTTGAATGAGAGGGTCAAATTAGGGTTCTTGTAGAACAAAAATAACTGTACCACAGGAATGAAGGGACTACACAAGGGCATAAGGCTCAGTTCTCTAAAGTTATGCCACCTTCTAAAAAGAATGTGATGAAAGTCTCATCAGGCACATGAGATAAAAGATGTGGGTATTATAATGAGGTATTCACTAACCATGGGAATTGTGTGGTTGGAAGGGAAGAGACACCTAGTGATTTGGTTAGAAGCAATGTTAGGCTTTATATTACAGAGAGAATAGGACAGGTTATAATCGTTCAAGCTGAAAGTAATTGATGTAAAACACACTGTGGTGCACACGGCAGAAAATGATGCAGTTATTTTTACATGGCTATTTAGTCTTTGTATACAGTTTGAAGAAGAATTAAGAGAGATTTGGAGTACCTTTGAATTATGCATTGGCTTTCTCTGAGGTCATCGCCATTCCAGACACAACTACAAAACTAAAGATGTGCACTACATACAGGCATTCAGAGATTTAATGGAACTAGATCAGTGTTTGAGATAATGAAGCTTGACATGCAGGTGGAAGATTTGTAGGTTTTTATACCATGCACACAAGCAAAGTAGCAATTGAGAAGCTTAGCCATGTTACCCAACAGGTAAGGCCCTGTAAGTTTCCCTGCTACCACATATTCCCAGAGTGAATTTATGATCTCTTGTCCAATTGTAAGTGTGCTTTGAAAGGTGGTGAGGGAATTGCTTTGTCTTATATTGCCAGGGGACTCTGATGTAGAAGCAATAGATCTTTTGGGCTAAGTACCTGTTATGCCAGCAGGTGTTATTAATGTTGCATTGGTTGTTTAGGTCTTTGGAGTAGGTGCTATTAGGCTCTTTAACAAAACATCAAATGTTTTGTGACAGGCACTCGTAATTGCAATCACAAAAGAGTAATATCCCTTGAACAAGAGCAACATTTGGAATGAAGAAATCCTGAAGGCTTTTTTGTAGGGCCAAACTCCCCTGCAGCTGTAATGTTGGGAACTGTAACCCACACCCCCTACTAATGTATACCAACTCTGAAGTTGTGGCATCTCGAGGAAAGTAAAAATCCATCAGACGCTGCAACCATAGTCTTCCAGGGCAAATCGCAGAAGTCACACACTAGTGACTGCATAAAAGACTGTTGATCGTGTTTCTAAAACAAGCCTGATATCCGTGTTAGAAGTACCGTGGTTTTATAGAGGTGAAGGAGATTGAAAAGAGCAAGGTCAGTCGTGTGCCAGAAAGCTAAGCACAGTTTCCCCTGTAGCAGCCGCTATCAAACTAAGTATAGAGAGACTTTAGTCTTTCAAAGTAAGGTGGCCTGGGCCATTAGCTGTCCTATGTACCTTTCAGACAGTAAATGGAATGTTCATCTTGGTGATGGATCTGACTGGGATGATGACCACTTTAATTTATAAAAACACCTTTCAGAATAAGCTGGCTAAACAGAACTTCCTTCCCAGAGTTGTGACATGATGGTTGAAAGAGAGCTCATTATTTATGCAGGTTCCTAATGACTGAGGTAATTTTCCTCTTGCTTCTGTCAGCCATCAGTCATGCTCTGAAATCCCTCTACAATTTTCTCTGCTGACCTCTTCCTAATACCAGTCTGCCTTTTCAGACCATGCTTTCTGGGAAGAGGGAGGTGGAGACCATATAACAATGTAAATGCTGGAAAGGGTAGGATGTACAGGAGATCGTGAGGTCCTGATACTGTTCTGTACATGCAGACTATTTAATGCTGATTAGGGGAAGAGAATCCTTGGTGGGTAGACCTACTGATGCCATAAGATTGGCTGCACACAGCATTTTCTACCTTGAGCCTCTTAATGCCTTCACAACAAGCTGCTACATGATCAAAGCACTAATCAACCATCACCAAGGGCATGCCAGACCTCAAGCAGTAACTAAAACCTCCTTTCCAGTATAGGTTAGCAGAGAGTTGCCACTCCTTTCCACCTTCCGTCTGTGGTTTAGAAAAATGGTAAAATGAATGGTTTCTGTGAGAAATGGGAAGGAAGTGTCAAGAGATTTGATATTGCCATTACAAGAAGGTATAAGAAAGCGAACTAGAATAGTAAGTACAGTAAGGGCAGACTAAAATGAAAATTGGCACAGCATATTGCAGAAACAGATGAAACTTTCTGCAGTTATATAATTAGAAAAGAAACTGGCAATGCGGTTACCGTTGTGCGGGCTCATTGGCACAAAGAGAATAAACCCTTGAACATTACCCAGATGACTAGAGGTTGAAGTTTCCATCCAGGCACTGAAGCACATGGCCAAGGAGGGTGTGGGTGAACAGCTAACACTAGCTTGCTCATCCTTTGGTGGGGGAAGCACATTCTGGCTTATTGTGTGATCCCTAGATGAGTCGATGCATTTTTCTTTTACACAGAAATGTGCACAAGCCACAGGGGTGGCTTTATGAGAATATTGGGGTTGGGCATTAAAAAGAAAAATCCTCTGTGTACTGGACAGTGATTATGCAGAGGGCTCACCCTGAAGTATGGCTGCCTGTGGTATTGGTGTACTGAAGCCAAAGCCTTAGTCTGTTGGGATGAGAGCTCCCTCCATCCTGAAAAAAGATGATGAAGGGAGGTGCACAGCAATTGACAAAAGAACATCCATTACTGCCTGGTTGTATTTTTTTGTTTGTTTTATTGTGTGTGTATGTGTCTGTGCGTGTCATATCCTGTCAACCTCTTAGAGCAAGAAATCTCGACAAAGCCATAAATACTGGGGGACAAAGGCTCAAAAATAGGGACATTTTTAAATATTGCTCTTAAAAGTAGATACAATAACAGGTTTTGCATTAGCATGAATTTTCTGAAGGGTTTGAAGTCTGAAACTCAAATATCTGTCGGATCCCTATCAGTTGATCGAAGTGTCTAAACTTCGAATGTTCAAAGTTTTGAAACATCGAATTAAAAATAATAAAAATAAAAAAACCCCCCACTAAAATAAAATAAAACAACTTATGGGGGGGCAAGCCCACCTGCACCCACATACCCCCTGCTACTTAAATATACCAACTCAGAGATCGCACTACAATGAGGAAAATGTCAAATCCCGAGTTCTGCACTGTACGGCAATCTCAGTACAAAGTGCTCAATGTTTCAAAACTTCGAACATATGGTCTTCGAAGTTTTGAAACTTCGATCATCTGATAGGGATCCGTCTGTCATTATGTTTTGATTTCAGTCTTCACTTATTTGCCAGTGATTAGCTAGAAACTCACAGTCCTCCCTGTGGTCACGTGGGTTTCCTCCGGGTGCTCCGGTTTCCTCACACATCCCAAAGACATGCTGTAGGTGGATTGGACACTCTAAATTGGCCTTAGGCGTGAGTGCGTGCATGTGTGTGCCTTCCATGGAAGGTTCGGGCGCCGGGCTGGCAACTCGACACTATAAAAACTCTACTGCCAATCATGGGCGGACAGGTGATCTGCTGTGGCGACCCCTAACCAGGAAAAGCCGAAAGAAGAAGATTAGCTAGAAACCCACAACTTTATGAAAAACAGACCAGAAATATGAGGTAAAAATCTGGACATTCTGTGAAAATCTGTACAGTTGAGAGGTATGGTGTCCATCTGTTTCGGTGAGGCATGTGTACCAGAGGAATGAGTATGACATATGATTTAGTGGAGGAGGAATGTTGATAATTGGTAGACAATGTAGGGAAAAAGCACGTGGAAAAAATGAAGTTTCCACCTATGGTTGATAAGAAAAATGCTAAAGAAAATAGGCTCCTAATGGAAGCATAAAACAGGTTGTTTGCTTAAGTGCTTACAAAGTAAAGGAAAAGAAAAGCACTTGTTGAGGAGAAGGTACTGGTAACCAGCTGAAATAACTTGGTCACTTGTTTTAAGTCTACTATCTACCCTCTGTTTTTTTTTCCTACAAACTTTTTTATCTGCTTTCAGCAGTAATAAAGTTATCTATTTTATTTGTAAAGCAGCATTTCACTTTCCTCATTCTGACCTCAAATTTCAATGCTGTTGGGTTCATTACTAATGCAAATAGTACACTGTTTTTAGGTCATTATTGTCTGACACCGGTCATTACTCTGATTTCTTCAATTTGCCACCCATTAACAAATTTTACAACCAAGCTCTTTTCAAAAGCAATGTGCCATAAATGTAATAGCTGCCCTTTTATGGCATAAGCTGATATTCTTTGTAACTGACCATATCTAACATTATAATTTTTATTTATACACTTATCTTTTTTGACTGGGTTAGTCCCACTAAGTTAGTAACTTCTTTTCAGGGGAGACCTGAAGTGATATTTGTACTTCTAGGGGAAATTTGGCCAGGGTATCAGGGAACTTCCCCTACTCTGTTGCGAGCAGGGACGCTGTTTCTTGTGGGACTTCGGATACTGGTCTGGGTGCTGAGGTGGCTCGTACAAGCAGAAAGGAGTATGGAGAGGAAGGAAGAGATTGATGAAAGTGTAAGTGAGCGTGTTGTGGAGAGTTCATTTATGAATGCAGAGAAAGTCGATCCTTTGCAAAAAGACATGGTGGCAGGCGTTCTAGGTATCAGAAGAAGTGGCAAAGTAGTATGAGAAGGGAGGCATGAGCCAGGAGACTGCTATAAACGTGATAGATCCTTTACAATATTTGGAAATCTTGTACCAGGAGGAATTATTCAGCAAAAAATGAGAGTCTCAATCAGGATATATTATTATAACCCTCCATTCGGGAGGGTTGTGGGATGTTTACTTAAATTACTTAATAAATCAAAGTGAACCAGAGTGTGAAAAAGCTGTTTCATGGGGGGAGATTATGGATAAAATAGAAGGAAGAAGAAGAGATGGATGAAATTAGAAGAGAGAAGAAAAGATAGTATGCACAGACAGTGAAAGAAGAGTGATTCGACAAGGAAGAAGTTTTTCGTAAGAGTAAACAGTAAGGAAGAAAAAGAATTTGAGCGGTATGACAATGCCCAAAGGTGAAATTATATTATCCCAAGTATCACCTAAGGAAGTAAGAGCATTTCTACATATTAATAAAGATTTATTTTGTGACATTCTTTTTGGAGTCAGGCGAATACATGGAGAAATTCTTAAACAGTATGAAGTAAAGAAAAATTGCAATCCATAGAACTTGTATGTGATAGAAGCATTTTATAGAGAGAGAAAAAAAGAGAATGTTTGTACAATTTCAAACTGAATTTAAAAAAGAAACATTAGAAGACTTTTTAAAAACTGTATGTAAAAATGTTGTGACCATAAAAATCTATGATAATAGATGGACTGGGGGTTTGAATGTGGGGTTATATTGAAAATGGGAAATGAAAAAAAATATATACACATTTCAAGTATGATAAATATAGAAGGAGGTAGGGGCACCATGAAATATTGGGGGCAACTGAAGTTTTCTTTTGTGGTAAAAATGATAATTTTATTAGTAATTATGATAGCAGAAGATGCTTTATTTGTGGTAAAGTGGGAGATGAAGCTTAAAAATATGAAATGTAGAAAATATGAACAAATGGGGCATTTGTGGCTGGATTGTAAGGAAGATACAGAAGATGGAGAAAATGGTGATAGATATAAGCAAGAATAAGAACAAATACAATAACAAAATACAGAAATAGATCAAAAAAATGAGCAGGAAGAGAAAAAATGATAGAGGAAAATGAAAGACAAAGAAAAAAATAGTACACAAGACAAGAGGAAAAGAAAGGGAGGGGGAAATGGCAGAATCAAGTGAAGGAGAAGACATGAACTGGACTGTGATTAAGGAAAATAGAATTCTGTATGGAAAAGGGTAAAAGAAAATAGAAGTTTGAGTGAAAGCATGAGAGAAAAAGACAAAGGACAGAAGAAAACTGGAATAATAAAAAAAGAAATTCAAAAATTTTAGCTATAAATGTGAATATTATAAAGAACCTCAAAAATGTGAATATTATAAAGAACCTCAAAAGAAGGCTAGGTGTATTGGAATGGTGTTTAACACTTGACATAGATATTATTAAACTGAAGATACTAGAATTTTAACAGAAGGAGAGAGGTTACAAGCAGAAAAACTATGGGAAGGTGAGATTATTTGGAGTATGGGAAAAGAAACGTGTTCAAGATTAGGTATGTTATGCCAGAAATCAATAGGAATTTTTGATCATACCCGAGTAATGTTGAGTAGAATAACAGTGATTGATTTAAGGTGGAAAAAGAAAGTATATAGAATTATTGCAGTTTACGTGTATGTTACCAAAAAGAAAGTGAGGTACTATTTAAAAAAAAATAGATTGTTGGCGTGAATATGAAGATATTAGTGGGGAACTTCATTTCTGACTTGAGAAAAAGAAGAAAAGATGGAGTAGTTGTGATAGGATCTTTTACATCCACCCGAGCTACGAGTAACTCAAGCAGATGGGATCTCGGTTTAATGTCTCATCGGAAGGACAACACACTCAGGAGCCCCCCCCATTCTGCAGTGTCAGTAATCAAGTCTAAGATGTGTGGGAATAGAACCCACGCCTTCTGCACCAAAGGTGAGTGTGCTACGTGTTGCGCCGATGGCATTGGATAATATTATTATATGCCTTTGTTACATTCCCCACAACCATTTTTTATTCTTTCTGAGCTATATACTACCTTATCTACAGTTCTTCCTTTATTCATACCAACATTTCCTGACTTTGCCTACCTTTAACACTATAAACACCTTCTGTAAAAAGAAAAAAAAATTTCTCCAGTGTTTTCTCAAACCTTTTTATGACTTGTGCTCGTAGTACTCCTTTAGCATAATGTCTCCAAGTCCTTGTGCCCCCCTTTTTCTCACTTTTTTTGTGTATACATTTTATTACCCCTTACTTGTTTTCTCCATTTGTTTCATTCCTTTCACTCATAACATTTTTTGTTTCTCACTCATTTCTGTATAAAAGCTGTAATCTGTTCCATCCAGCCCATAAACTTGAATGCTCATTTACCCGTTTCAAAACTGTATTTTTTAACCTTTATATTTATATGCAAGCATTAACTAATTTGTAGTTGTACTGATCTTCGTTTGTTTCTGTCTCCTTGCTTTTCTGTCCACCATCTGCACACACTATCTTCCTGTGTCCCAAGTCTCAGTGGTGCGTCTTTCAGTTTGTACTGCATTTAATTTGAACATTGTATATAGCTGTGTCTTTGTTGAATTTGTCTTTTCATCACTCCTAAAAAATCTTCAGTCCTCATAAATTGAGGGCTTTTGTTAAAATATGACTGGTAGAGACCTTGTAGTCTAGCTTTGTTCTAGTTGAGCATTACTTCTTGGCTGGGTACTTTCAAATTACAACAGTTTGTTCCCCTGCATCTGAAATCTCTTTGTTGTGTGCAGTGTGACACACTTCATCCTTAAGCACTCAGTGCTGTTAATGAAGATGGTAAATCAGTTTTAGAAGACTTTCTTATTACCATTAGTCTGTCTAATTGTTATGACTAAATCATTGCTTTTTTTTTTTTTTTTTTTGGAGCATGGGATGTAAATCTTGTTGTTGCTTGGTATCTTATGTTTTCCTTTTGACTGTATACACATTTCTTACCTCATTTCCTTGTACTGTTTGTACCTAAAACAAAAGTAATGACATTTTATTGGCTTTTCCCCAGAGTACTGTCCTTTTTTATTGCAGTATTTTTTTCTCCTGTGTTTTTGTTTTTCATACTTGTCTCTAACCATTCTTATCATGATCCTTCCAATATTAATATATTTTAATTATTTAGAAGAAAATATCCTTTTCCACCTGATATGTATTTTTAGCTGCTTGTATATTAATAATATTGACACCGACACTGGAATCTTGTTGAAGTATATGCAGGTATTATTTTGACATTAAACATAACCACCTGAATAGAACAGCTTCAGTTTGTGTGAGTTCTGTTTTTATAGCTTTATGTAAATTTGCTTGTCATATTTTTAGGTATACATAAATGTTATAATCTTTTTTGTTGGTTGAGAACATGTGAGAGAGGCTGAGTGGGTGAGAGAGGGTGTGTGTGGGTGTGTATAGATACACATATGACTTCAGGACTCTAAATTCAAAATTTTAATTGATGGCAATGCAATTTTGAAATATATAAAAAAAAAATATTTGTTCATTACCATCAGTTTTTAATTGGCCCTTCCTTTCCACAGGTATGGGGTTTAGCATTGGTGTCTGATGAGACAAGACTCATTACTGGATCTGTTGACAGTGAACTGAGAGCCTGGAAGGTCACATATTTGGAAGAGGTAATGTTATAGTGATGTTTTTAATCAGATGTACTGTTACTAGAATAACAGCAAAAGTTCAAGAAAAACACAAGCATCATGGCAGAACAAGTAAAACATTGCATATTCTAGGATTGAATAAACTTGTAAAAAAACTGATTTTGACATAGGCACAGAACAGCATCTTCACTTTGTATTAGCATGGACTGTGCTCTCATATCTTGATGATTTTCCACAGTTAATTGCAAATTGGTGTTTTTTTCTGAAACATTTTGCCCCCCTCTGCAGCTCCCTGATTAACGTTAGACCTTCTCTCAGCCAACTGACCCATTCATTTCCCATACACAAGGGTGTGACAGGTGACCAAGTGGGATCATCATTTAGGCAGCCATCTCTGATAACATTTTGCAGTCTTAACCCAAATGTGCATGTCCCATATGCACCCATGGTTTGACATGCAGGGGTTGTCAGCAAGGACTTATCTCTCACTTCTGTGAGTAACTTAATGCCTCAAGACAGTCCTGTTCGTGTGAGGTCTGTGGTCTCCAATGGGGATCCAGCCACAGGAACATATGTGATCCCTGACGTGGGCAGTCTTATCCTGCCCCCCCCCCCCACCACCACCACCAAGAGACAGGCCAGCAAAGACATGTCACTCGTGGCCTCTTCCATGCCAGTTCTAGCAGGTGCCCGAGCTGCTAATTGAACTCGGGTTTCCTGAGTGATGGATTTTTACCTCTGTGCAAATAGAGCTGGCCAGTTAGAGTTGTTCTGTGTTGTACAGAACATGAACAAGGTACTCTTAACAGCACTTTCCCTGGTGTTCTTTCAGTAAGTGCTGTTGATGTAGTTGAAGTATTATTACTGAAAGGGGTGGTATGTAACAGTCTTTCCATTCAGTCTGGTTATTGTAAGTCACCACCGCAGTGGTACTGCAGTATTTTTGTTTTAATTAGCAAAGATGGATGAAAGTAGTACTTGGCATTATTTCCATACATGCTCATCTCTTTCGCAAACTTCTTTCAAAGCGTTTGTTTTCGACTAACCATGTTTAACACCTGGCACACCCTCAAGCTGGTTTGTCTTTTTTTTTTTCCTTGGGTTGAGAACTGTAGTTGCTTTTGTGCTATGCTGTATCAGGTGTGTACTACTTATGAGCTGATGAAATGTTGTTGGCCTTAAGCATTAGTTGATGCATCTTTATTATTAACTTGATTTATACCTCTGTCATTTTTAAAGACTGTAACATAACTTTTTTGCAACTGTATTAAGAAAATCTGTCGCAAAGCAAGGAAATAATTATAACCTGCATACAGGTATGTGTTCTTTTTAGGGGTCCTGAGCACAATTGCAAGTTGATTTTGTTGTCATGAAGCCATTCAAGAAATATAGCTTCATGTGTAGTTACAAGGCATGCAGTCCTGGAGACCATTAAGGAGCTTAACCTAAATTTCCAAGTGTCCGAAAGCACTGTCTGGTTTAGTGACTTGCTCAAGGTTACACAGCAGGCAAGTGAAGGTTGAAGGAATCAAATCCTGTACCATAGGAAGTAAAAAAAAAAAACAAAAAAAAAGACTACACAGTACAGCCCAAGGGGCCGTTTTCAGAGTAGGTGATCAACGTAAATAGCATGCGTCTAGGAGATGGATAATTTCTTGTTAAAATCCCTGTTATTCTTGGAGAAATGCTGATTGTCCCCAGACAACAGCCAGGTGCCTGGACTGACCCTGGTCCCCACAGCAGAGACAGCAGCAGTAACAAGTATTCCCCTCTACTGCCCTATTACAACAAGGAGGCATTGCCATTATCCAAAATGAGCCATCACAATCTGCTATGTTTCCTTAAAATATATTTTCTGTCTTGCAATGGAATATCCAACCAAGGCCCTACTGCTCCTCAAATACCACAACCCCTTTACAAGTAACGGATCTAGATAGTCAGTCCTCTCATATGTAGTCTCTAAATTATGGAATGTGTCTCCCCCGATGTAGGATGACTTATTTCCCTTCATTGTTTCAAACAAGCAATGAGATCTTGCCTAACTACCCAGATGTGCATTTCTGTCTACCCTCTTCACCTTCTTGTTTGGCCTCTAAACCTCACTAAGTGTGTAATACAGAACCAATCTAACTTGCCCAGATTATCGCATGGCATGGCATGTCAGTTAGTAAAAATCTAAACAGAATAGTATTCAGTGCCCTCATCTTCTTTCCTGCTTTGCTAGTACTTGTCTCTTTGTCATGTATCCTGTCCTTCCTACAGCTCCTGTGTAGCTTCTTCTTCATCTACCTTAGTATGGCTATTCAGCTTATTACAACACACATTAAAACTTTTTTTTACCATATCTCCCATGTTAACGTGACTAGCTGCCCCCATTCCAGGTAACTGCACATAATGAATATTGTCTGTATACTGCACAGTAAATATTAATAATTTCTCTACATCTAGATTTGGTGTAGTGCTGCTGATTTCTGAAAAGTGCTGTCATGTGCATATTCTTTGGAACACTGTTTTGTGTTTACTGTAGTGGAGTGTTTCAAATAGGTTCACAAGTTCATAGGTTTTTTACTAGGCTGACTACAACTAGAAACCTTACAAGCCTAGCGCACCCCAAACCACTCCTGAGTACCATGGTCTATGGGGAGGGCATGTTAGCAATGAGGTAGCCAAGGATTTGTGTGTGGGGGAATTTGTTACGATAATACTTTTCTTATTGATGGCTTCTTTCAATAAGGGACAGTGGGGATAGTGTAGGTTTAAATTTACTATTTCCCATCCATTTGTCAAGGTTTCACTTGAATAGAATCAAGGATGAACTCTGTTTTACATGGATGGGGAAATCTTATTCCATAGTGCGGGTATCTTTTGTGGCACATCTCTCTCCAGCACATTATGTTTGCCACAAATGAAGTTTAGATCCCTGGATCTAGTGTTTATGGTGCTATTTGTTTTGCACATGTGCAACAGCTCCATTGGGGCTGAGTCTAAGGAAGCCCTGTAAGCCAGGCAAAGATCCCCTGGCAGCAGCCTGTAGGAAATTAAATGCAGAAACCGAGCCTTTGGGAGATCAGTGTAGGACAGGGTATTCAGGATCTGTTCTTTTCTGGTGAGAAATCTTTGTTGGGCAATCCAACTGCTACAAGCATCTGGTTAGATACATGCCAAAAGGCACTGCATTAAATGATCGGTCTAAGGGCAGAGTAGAGTGGTACTACAACTTCCTTGGACCTAGATACCATACCCTTACCTATAAGTTGGATGACAGAATGAGTTTCTTACTGGGTAATCCAGCAAATTATGCAGGGATTTGTGCATAACTCACAGAACTTGTCAACAATGCCTGAGTCGGTTATTTTATCAAATGCCTTGGCTAGGTAACGATACACAGTGTGCACAGTTTTACCCTTGTCCATTACGTTGGTGACCCTCTCAAAGAAATCTACCAGATTAAGTAGATGTGACCTACTCTTAGTAATACCAAATTGGGATTAGTCCAGTGTCTGTAGGTTATCAATGTCCTTGTGTATTATTTCCATGATAATTCATTCCATGGCTTTGCTTATTATGGTTGTTAGACTGATGGGTCTCTAGTTCCGCTGGTCAGTTGATGGTCCGCCGTTGTGTAGGGAGTGACTCTTATGGTGCTCCATTCACTTGGAATATAGCCTGTTTCAAGGCTGTAGTTGGAGTGCCTCAAGTGGTGCTGATAGGTCATGTTTTAGACTGTTCCAAGAGGCCAGCTGTATAAATGCAGGGAATAGCGGTCAATCTTCTTCTTCTTTCGGCTTTTTCCAGTCAGGGGTTGTCACAGCGGATAACCTGTCCACTCATGATTGGCAGTAGAGTTTTACAGTGTCGAGTTGCCAGCCCGGCACCCAACCTTCCACGGAAGGCACACACACATGCACACACTCATGCCTAGGGCCAATTTAGTGTGTCCAATCCACCTACAGCATGTCTTTGGGATGTGGGAGGAAACCAGAGCACCCGGAGGAAACCCACGCGACCACAGGGAGTACATGCAGACTCCACACAGAAGGTATCCCCGCCGGGGATCGAACCAGAGAACCTCTTGCTGTGAGGTGACAACGCTAACCACTACACCACCGCGGCCGCCTTTCAGAGAATAGCAGTCAATAATGGGGTTAATTAAAGCTAATATACCCTTTGCTGAAATGTTATTTTTCTTTTCCAGGCTGGTCCTACTGCTACTTTCATGTAATACGTAAAACTGTTGGAAAGTTGAAGGATATGATTGTGTAATAGTGCTACAAAGTATTTTACTTGGCCTATTACAATGCCTCTGCTTTGTAGTTAATTGTAATATCGTAAGCTTAAAGTTATTCTTACAAAGTAATAGCATGCATTGTTGATCTTGAGAGTGATGAGAAGTTAATGTTTGATTGAAAATTGCCTGTGTTGATGTTATTTGGTCAGTCAAACTGGAACTAGTGGGAGCAATTTATCAAAATAAGCCTTTGGTCTAGTGGGACGAAGTGTAAGCAAAAATAAAATAAAAATAAAGATGGTTAAGTGTTGAACAGACTTCTTTATAATCTAGCAGTAACACATTTATGAAAGATGTTAGCATCAGAATTTAGGTTGAGCTCGTCGGTTGGTTTTAAAGTAAATTGATTTATTACTTTTGGAAGCAAGAATTTCAAGATGTGATTTTAATGGCAGGTAAGCCAAACTGTGTCAGTAGACTTCATGTTCTTTCTTTAATCTATTTGTAACTAAAGTATTGTAGCTACAACATTTAGTAAGGCAACATTTTGGGAACCTTGAACCACATTTGTGTAGTAGTATCATAAAGGACTTGCTGAGCATGTTGAGAAATCTTGTGATTTCTAGCTGTATGTCTTCCTTTAGCGTTGTGAATGCAGATATAGCCAGTGTTCTCTGAACTCAGAAGGTCCTGTAACATAGCTTTAAGCTGATAGCATTGAGTGTTACAGAGGCTGTATACTAGCATGATGTACATTTTAGAAAAAACACAGACGTAATTTAACCTTCAGATATTCTGTAACTAGACTGCAGTACAGCTACACTAAAATGAGGTGCTGAGCAAACGTATTATGGTATAGTGCTGGAAGAAGGTGGTGTAAATGATGAATGTGAGCAAACATTTTTTCACTGAACAGGTGATTGTTGAAGGGAATAAATTTCTGGTAGGAGCAGAGTAAATATGATTTCAAACTAAGCAGTCATAGGAAAAGCCATTCAACAGTTGATTGTATTTTAGTGTTTCTGTTCGTGGCAGCTTATGTACCACCTGAACTATATGATCCTTGTTCACATGGGTATGTATATTAATGAGAGGGATTGCCTTTGGTCTGGATGCTTACTGTGTCTGTAAAGCGGTCACAGGAATCTGTAAGTTGTTATAGCTTTTTGTTTGAATACTCTGCTTTTAATATTTATCTGTGTAATTCTTCTTGTAGTTATAAGTAGGTGGGTGTCCTGTTTTTATCACTAATAATACTTGTATCTCTGTTCTTTTCAGAAAAGAGGAACTGAGGAGCCTGAGCCCAAGAGAAACAAAGGCTCATTAAATGGCATGGAGGGTACTGAGGAACAGCTAGATGAGAATCCAGAAGATGTAAGTTTGTTTGACAGGATGATTTTGTGGGCTAGCTTTTTTATTAAATCGACTCATGTTATATTTATTCTTATCTACTGTCCCTTCTGATCATCTACCCCCATGCCAGTGGTCATGCCCAATATTTCACCTTAACAGGATGAGTGTCAAATATAGGAGGTGGCAAACATCCAGGCTTCCCTCGGGGGATTTTTCCATTTCTTCCAACTCCCGAGCCACTACATTATAGTAAGGACTTCAGTCCTTTGTCACACAGGACTGGTGCATTCACATTCATTAGTTTTACCCATTATGTAAGGAATTCTGTCTTCATGGAAAATTTTGCATATACCTCATTCCAAAACATTGAGCAGTCGATTTGCATGCTTTTTTTTTTCTTCTAAAAATATGCATTTATTTTTCTTTTGCAGCTCCATAATGAAAGTGTGAGTGTTTCATGATTAATCCTCATAAGTGTGAGTACCTCCTAACCCCCACAAGCTTTATACTTACATAAACTGACTCCAGGATCACTGTATCACAAGGTTAAAGAGACATCAGCAGGCTACTTTAGCTCATTAATTTCAATTAAGTGAAAATTTCAAGTATTCGTATATTAGTGATAACATCTAAGAGTGCTGATTGCAACTCAGTTAAAGACAAATATGGCATCCTTCTTTGCACTGCACAATATACTTCATCCCTTATTTTGGAAAAAATGTTGAATTTAGCTTTGCCGTTTACCCAGACTGCATCAGATGTGTAGATATTTATGCGGTGTGTCTGCTGCAGTATATTTGAAGATGTATCTTCAGTTTACAGATAAAGTCTGCTTACATTTACACAGGTGTTGTGTTTTTTTTTACCTGTTGCTAACCTTGATGTGGCTGAATTACCCCACTTCATATTAAAGTTTGCACAGTTGCATTTTTGTGAATTAGTTGCCTCTGCTCAGGCAGATGTTTTCCTTTGACGTAGTTATTTTGGTAAGGCAGTTGTTTTACACATGACAATGTAATTTTCATGTATTGGTCCTTTTTACATCATTGACATCCAAGGCATCCTTTATAGTAAGTCATGCTGAAAACATGAATAGTTGAGAGGAACACAATGAAAAATAATTTGAACCTCATCATCATGGCATTGAATATTTAGCACTGAACATAGACTTTTACAAGCTGACTAGTCACTATATTCTGTCAAATAAAACCTGTTTTAGAGTCTTGTGTCACGCTCTCACTTTTATTGTAATATCTGTATTTTAAAGTTGTGGGCATATTTTAGCAGTGATGTATGCTGGCAAGATAACTGAATGCCTTTTCTAACCATCGTCGTATGCCTTTCAGACTGCTAATATTCAGTATTCAAGCACTGTACAAAGAAGAATGTATTGTTTTACTTTTTCTGCTATTGGCAGCATGTGCAGCTGATTAGCTGTGATGGTAGATAGGATGTATAACTAGGCTTACTTCAGCAACAGGAAACAATCTGAGTGGGTGTGTGCACACTGCAGCGATTTCAAACTGTTGGCCCTTGGACTTTAAGCAGCCCTCAAACCAACATAGTAACAGGTAATGGAAGTGCCTACACTACTTTTCTAGCTACACTGACTGCATTTATTTTTGTCTTGGAGATTGTGGTCTTTGCCCGAGTTTTAGTCCTCATACAGCACCAGTGGTTGTTTGAGCTTGAGACCCCTGGACATAGGATTGGTGAAAAACCTGCCAAGGCAAGTTTTTTCAGCTTACATAGTATTTATGTATATGTTTGTGTGTCTTTGCATCTGTGTCCTGTTTCCTACTTTACAAGACAATAAAAAAAGGTTTTCTTAATCCACGTTTAGGTACTTTATATATACTTTGTAACACTCTAATCAGTTGTTTTTCTCAATTTAATTTCTCCAAGTCTTTTGGGTTTCTAATACCGTGGTGGGAATGGACCCCATTCTGAAGTCAAAGTATGATAAAAGTTCATGCAATTAGTATTGTTTCAGTCTTTAATGTTAGCCAAAAGTGCACTTTGCAGCACCCACAATTTCCCAAGAAATGACTCGTTCTGCAATTCATATGGAGTTGTATGTATTGGTAACGTATCTAAATATGACTGTAAATTCTGTTTTATTTGACCCATTGCTTCTGCTACTGTTTGAACTGTCAGGGTATCCTTCTTCCACATTGCCCTCTTTTCTGCTTGCAAATCCTGGTATTTTATGACTTTGTATCTCGCAGTACTTAAAACACTGTAGTCACTAGGTGTAGCAATTTCAGTGATCAATGCTACTTTGTCTTCCTTTCATGGACTACTATATCCGATTTTCTTGTATCTGTTTTTGAACTGTTGGTAATGAGTGATCCCACGTGAAGTAAACTTCATAAATTTCTATAATGCTCTGTGGCTCATGTTTACAATGTTTTTCAGCTGCTTCAATATTAAAATGTTTGCACAATCCCCAATGCCACAGTCTTGCCACATTATTATGCCTTTCAGTATAGTCCTACCATTAGTATATCACACCCAGCAACAAGATGTGCAACTGTTTCCAATTCTGTTTTACAAAACTTATATTTGTTTGTTTCTCCCTCATGTTCAATGGACTTTGTAAACCAGCATGTGTGTAGTGTACTATCTTGGGCTGAAAGTATTAACCTTTTGTTTTTTGGTTTAAATTCACCTGTCCTTAACCATTCCTGCGTTTGATCCTGATCAACAATAGGTTGTTCCAAGAGTTTTGTATACTTGCAACTATATTTTTGCATTTCCCACATTTCTTGTCCTCCCATCTGATCCTTCACCTTGTATTCTTTCATTTTTTTATGCATTCAGTTGCTACCCGATGTTTTTTACCTGCTTTTGGTTTGATTTTCCATTCCTGCTTGACACTTGGTATGCTTCTGCTAAACTTAGCAGGTAAGTCATCTAAGATTTATTCTCGTCATATTTTAAAACTTTTACTACGTTTGGGTATTATGAGGTCATCAGATATGTATGCAGTCCGGTTGCAGATGTATGCATATAATAAATTTTGAGTAGGCCCATACCGCCTCCAGAATGGGGAATATATAATCTTGGTATACACTGATTTTTATAAATCATTTGATAAGCATGAAGCATCCTACTTGTTTTCCTGTCCAGCTGATCCAGCACTTTTGGGCCCAGTCATTCACTCCAAAACTGTAAGTTAGGACAGGAAGAATGAATTGGTTTATAGCCTGGATTTGTTCCTTGAGGTCAACACAGTTTTCAGTATTAATTTTAGTCTTCTAAAATATTCCTTACTAAGTTTTAATCACATTTGATCATGTTTTACTGTTGATCCTTCATCAGTGACCAAATATTTCCTTAAGTTCTTTTATATCCCATTCCTTTCCCAGGCTGATGTTTTCTTGGTGCTACAGCTTTCCTGCTTTAAAGGTTGCATTTGTTCCTTGAGGTCAACACAGTTTTCAGTATTAATTTTAGTCTTCTAAAATATTCCTTACTAAGTTTTAATCACATTTGATCATGTTTTACTGTTGATCCTTCATCAGTGACCAAATATTTCCTTAAGTTCTTTTATATCCCATTCCTTTCCCAGGCTGATGTTTTCTTGGTGCTACAGCTTTCCTGCTTTAAAGGTTGCTTTTGCACATTTATCAATACCAAATGACATTGTTATATATCTGAAAAAGTTTTGACTACTTGCAGTTGTGCTTTCAGTTCCACATCTGATAAACTATATGGTTTTAAATCATCCACAAAAAGAAGATAAGTCTTTACACTTCGTTGTTTTCTGGGAGCCAAATTGTATATGCCCTAATCTGTTAAGCAGACAGTTTAATAGGTTAAGGGTAAGACAAAAGAGTACCGGTGACAGAGAGCCACCCTGGAGTATCCCCTTTTGAATTTTTATTTCTGGGATAATAATTTATCCTTTATCATGGCTTAATTGCAAAGGAGTTTGCCACTGTTTCACAGTTGTTGTAATGTAATCTGTTAGTTTAGGGTGCATCTTACACATTTTTAAGCACTTTTTTATCGACTAATGTGGAATAATGTCAAATGCTTTATTGTAGTCTGTCCATGCCATACTTTGAGTCTTCCCCTTTTTACAGTTCTCCATTATGACTTTAACAACAAATGATCCTTTGTTCCATATGACTTTCTTTTTTTACCCTTTTCTTCTGTTGTCATGATTGAGTTTTCTTCTAAATGACTATAAACTCTGTCAGCATAAGTTCCAGTGTATAGTTTATACATTGTCAGCATAAGTTCCAGTGTATAGTTTATACATTGTCAAAAGGCAAGTTATTCATGTACAGTTTTTAGGATAGCTTGCATGCTCACTCCTTACTTGGGGGACTTATTGTTCCATCATGCTGTGAAATAACCTGTTAGACTTTCTACACTAAATCCTTCACTTCGCAGGTATTCCATAACTTCAGCCTCTCTTTTTTTTAACTTCTACTTTTCTAATCATATGTTCAGTGTTCCCTCTTTTGTGATCTTATTTTTTGTATTGTGAAATTTTGTATATCAGGATGCCTTTGCCTGTATTTCTCTTGAAATATCTTTGGGACTGCTTTTTTCTGTTGATTAATTTGGCTTTCTCCTTTAC